>NW_027514048.1:0-103211 GCF_048772815.1 Callospermophilus lateralis
TTTCACTCTTTTCTCTTCTATATAGATAGATGAATTTGGAACTCTAAATCCAACATGGTTTGTAGTAGCTCTTTGAAACTTGACAAAATAAAAGTGTTCTCAGTTTTGTCTCTATGGTTTGTTTAATCTTCATGTAGCCTTAGGCACAGACTGTGGAAAAGCACTTTCATTGAAAGGGGTTGCCAAGCTTCCAAGAAATAACGAGTTACCGAAATACCAGCAAATATTTTTTCACCCAATCCTGATGATACTTGGTGGTAATGATCAGTACACAAATCCCACTTGACTCACCAAATTGTGTTCTTCTAGTTTGAAGCGTTCGTTTACAGTAGCAGTTTATATTTTTAGGTTTCCCTCTGTTCTCTCCGATAAGATAGCTGAATTTGGAACTCTAAATCCAACATGGTTTGTAGTAGCTCTTTGAAACTTGACAAAAAAAGCAGTTCTCAGGTTTGTCTCTTTGATTTATTAACTCTTAAAGTAGCCCTAAGCAGATACTGTGGAAAAGCACTTTCATTGAAAGGAGTTGCCAAGCTTCCAAGAAATTACGAGTTTCCGAAATACCAGCAAATACTTTTTCACCCAATCTTGATGATACGTGGTGGTAATGATCAGTCCACAAATCCGACTTGGCTCACCAAATTTTGTTCTTCTAGGTTTAAGCGTTTGTCTACATTAGCAATTTTTATATTTAGGTTTCACTCTGTTCTCTCTTATATAGATAGATGAATATGGAACTCTAAATCCAACATGGTTTGTAGTAGCTCTTTGAAACTTGACAAAATAAAGTAGTTCTCAGTTTTGTCTCTATGGTTTGTTTCCTCTTCAAGTAGCCATAGGCACAGACTGTGGAGAAGCACTTTCATTGAAAGGGGTTGCCAAGCCTCCAAGAAATAATGAGTTTCCGAAATACCAGCAAATATTTTTTCACCCAATCCTGATGATACTTGGTGGTAATGATCGGTACAGAAATTCCACTTGACTCACCAAATTTTGTTCTTCTAGTTTGAAGCGCTCATTTACAGTAGCAGTTTATATTTTTAGGTTTCCCTCAGTTCTCTCCTATATAGATAGCTGAATTTGGAACTCTAAATCCAACATGGTTGTAGTAGCTCTTTGAAACTTGAAAAAATAAAGTAGTTCTCAGTTTTGTTTCTATGGTTTGTTTCCTCTTAAAGTAGCCCTAGGCACAGACTGTGGAAAAGCACTTTCATTGAAAGGGGTTGCCAAGCTACCAAGAAATTACGAATTTCCGAAATACCAGCAAATATTTTTTCACCCAATCTTGATTATAGTGGTGGTAATGAGAAATACAAAAATCCCACTTTGCCCACCAAATTTTGTTCTCTAGGTTGAAACGTTCGTTTACAGTAGCAGTTTTTATTTTTAGGTTTCCCTCTGTTCTCTCCTATATAGATAGATGAATTTGGAACTCTAAATCCAACATGGTTTGTAGTAGCTGTTTGAAACTTGACAAAAAAAAGTAGTTCTCAGTTTTGTCTCTATGGTTTGTTTCCTCTTCACGTAGCCCTATAAAGAGACTCTGGAAAAGCACTTTCATTGAGAGGGGTTGCCAAGCTTCCAAGAAAAAAACGAGTTTCTGAAACACCAGCAAATATTTTTTCACCCAATCTTGATGATACATGGTGGTAATGACAAGTAAACGAATCCCACTTGGCTCACCAAATTTTGTTCTTCTAGGTTGAAGCGTTCGTCTACAGTAGCAGTTTTTACATTTAGGTTTCACTCTGTTCACTCCTATATAGATAGCTGAATTTGGAACTCTAAATCCAACATGTTTTGTAGTAGGTCTCTGAAACTTGACAAAATAAAGTAGTTCTCAGTTTTGTCTCTATGGTTTGTTTCCTCTTCAACTAGCCCTAAGCAGAGACTGTGGAAAAGCACTTTCATTGAAAGGAGTTGCCAAGCTTCCAAGAAATTACGAGTTTTCGAAATAGCAGCAAATACTTTTTCACCCAATCTTGATGATACGTGGTGGTAATGACAAGTACACAAATCCCACTTGGCTCACCAAATTTTGTTCTTCTAGGTTGAAGCGTTCGTTTACTGTAGCAGTTTTTATTTTTAGGTTTCACTTTGTTCTCTCCTATATAGATGGATGAATTTGGAACTCTAAATCCAACATGGTTTGTAGTAGCTCTTTGAAACTTGACAAAATAAAGGAGTTGTCAGTTTTGTCTCTATGGTGTTTTTTCCTCTTCAAGTAGCCCTATGCACAGACCCTGGAAAAGCACTTTCCTTGAAAGGTTTGCCAAGCTTACAAGAAATAGCGAGTTTCCAAAATACCAGCAAATATTTTTTCACAAAATCTTGATGATACTTGGTGGTAATGATCAGGACACAAATCTCACTTGACTCACCAAATTGTGTTCTTCTAGTTTGAAGCGTTCCTTTAAGTAGCAGTTTATATTTTCAGGTTTCCCTCTGTTCTCTCCTATATAGATAGCAGAATTTGGAACTTTAAATCCAACATGGTTTTTAGTAGCTCTTTGCAACTTGACAAAAATGTAGTTCTCAGTTTTGTCCCTTTGATTTGTTTCCTCTTCAAGTAGCCCTAAGCAGAGACTGTGGAAAAGCACTTTCCTTGAAAGGAGTTGCCAAGGTTCCAAGAAATTACGAGTTTCCGAAATACCAGCAAATACTTTTTCACATAATCTTGATGGTAGGTGGTGGTAATGACAAGTACACAAATCCCACGTGGCTCATCAAATTTTGTTCTTCTAGTTTGAATCGTTCGTCAACAGGAGAAGTTTTTATATTTAGGTTTCACTCTTTTCTCTTCTATATAGATAGATGAATTAGGAACTCTAAATCCAACATGGTTTGTAGTAGCTCTATGAAACTTGACAAAATAAAAGTGTTCTCAGTTTTGACTCTATGGTTTGTTTAATCTTCAAGTAGCCTTAGGCACAGACTGTGTAAAAGCACTTTCATTGAAAGGGGTTGCCAAGCTTCCAAGAAATAACGAGTTACCGAAATACCAGCAAATATTTTTTCACCCAATCTTGATGATACTTGGTGGTAATGATCAGTACACAAATCCCACTTGACTCACCAAATTGTGTTCTTCTAGTTTGAAGCGTTCGTTTACAGTAGCAGTTTATATTTTTAGGTTTCCCTCTGTTCTCTCCGATAAGATAGCTGAATTTGGAACTCTAAATCCAACATGGTTTGTAGTAGCTCTTTGAAACTTGACAAAAAAGCAGTTCTCAGGTTTGTCTCTTTGATTTATTAACTCTTAAAGTAGCCCTAAGCAGATACTGTGGAAAAGCACTTTCATTGAAAGGAGTTGCCAAGCTTCCAAGAAATTACGAGTTTCCGAAATACCAGCAAATACTTTTTCACCCAATCTTGATGATACGTGGTGGTAATGATCAGTCCACAAATCCCACTTGGCTCACCAAATTTTGTTCTTCTAGGTTTAAGCGTTTGTCTACATTAGCAATTTTTATATTTAGGTTTCACTCTGTTCTCTCTTATATAGATAGATGAATATGGAACTCTAAATCCAACATGGTTTGTAGTAGCTCTTTGAAACTTGACAAAATAAAGTAGTTCTCAGTTTTGTCTCTATGGTTTGTTTCCTCTTCAAGTAGCCATAGGCACAGACTGTGGAGAAGCACTTTCATTGAAAGGGGTTGCCAAGCCTCCAAGAAATAATGAGTTTCCGAAATACCAGCAAATATTTTTTCACCCAATCCTGATGATACTTGGTGGTAATGATCGGTACAGAAATTCCACTTGACTCACCAAATTTTGTTCTTCTAGTTTGAAGCGTTCATTTACAGTAGCAGTTTATATTTTTAGGTTTCCCTCTGTTCTCTCCTATATAGATAGCTGAATTTGGAACTCTAAATCCAACATGGTTTGTAGTAGCTCTTTGAAACTTGACAAAATAAAGTAGTCCTCAGTTTTGTTTCTATGGTTTGTTTCCTCTTAAAGTAGCCCTAGGCACAGACTGTGGAAAAGCACTTTCATTGAAAGGGGTTGCCAAGCTACCAAGAAATTACGAATTTCCGAAATACCAGCAAATATTTTTTCACCCAATCTTGATTATAGTGGTGGTAATGAGAAATACAAAAATCCCACTTTGCCCACCAAATTTTGTTCTCTAGGTTGAAACGTTCGTTTACAGTAGCAGTTTTTATTTTTAGGTTTCCCTCTGTTCTCTCCTATATAGATAGATGAATTTGGAACTCTAAATCCAACATGGTTTGTAGTAGCTGTTTGAAACTTGACAAAAAAAAGTAGTTCTCAGTTTTATCTCTATGGTTTGTTTCCTCTTCACGTAGCCCTATAAAGAGACTCTGGAAAAGCACTTTCATTGAGAGGGGTTGCCAAGCTTCCAAGAAAAAAACGAGTTTCTGAAACACCAGCAAATATTTTTTCACCCAATCTTGATGATACGTGGTGGTAATGACAAGTAAACGAATCCCACTTGGCTCACCAAATTTTGTTCTTCTAGGTTGAAGCGTTCGTCTACAGTAGCAGTTTTTACATTTAGGTTTCACTCTGTTCACTCCTATATAGATAGCTGAATTTGGAACTCTAATTCCAACATGTTTTGTAGTAGATCTCTGAAACTTGACAAAATAAAGTAGTTCTCAGTTTTGTCTCTATGGTTTGTTTCCTCTTCAACTAGCCCTAAGCAGAGACTGTGGAAAAGCACTTTCATTGAAAGGAGTTGCCAAGCTTCCAAGAAATTACGAGTTTTCGAAATAGCAGCAAATACTTTTTCACCCAATCTTGATGATACGTGGTGGTAATGACAAGTACACAAATCCCACTTGGCTCACCAAATTTTGTTCTTCTAGGTTGAAGCGTTCGTTTACTGTAGCAGTTTTTATTTTTAGGTTTCACTTTGTTCTCTCCTATATAGATGGATGAATTTGGAACTCTAAATCCAACATGGTTTGTAGTAGCTCTTTGAAACTTGACAAAATAAAGGAGTTGTCAGTTTTGTCTCTATGGTGTTTTTTCCTCTTCAAGTAGCCCTATGCACAGACCCTGGAAAAGCACTTTCCTTGAAAGGGGTTGCCAAGCTTACAAGAAATAGCGAGTTTCCGAAATACCAGCAAATATTTTTTCACAAAATCTTGATGATACTTGGTGGTAATGATCAGGACACAAATCTCACTTGACTCACCAAATTGTGTTCTTCTAGTTTGAAGCGTTCCTTTAAGTAGCAGTTTATATTTTCAGGTTTCCCTCTGTTCTCTCCTATATAGATAGCAGAATTTGGAACTTTAAATCCAACATGGTTTTTAGTAGCTCTTTGCAACTTGACAAAAATGTAGTTCTCAGTTTTGTCCCTTTGATTTGTTTCCTCTTCAAGTAGCCCTAAGCAGAGACTGTGGAAAAGCACTTTCCTTGAAAGGAGTTGCCAAGGTTCCAAGAAATTACGAGTTTCCGAAATACCAGCAAATACTTTTTCACATAATCTTGATGGTAGGTGGTGGTAATGACAAGTACACAAATCCCACGTGGCTCATCAAATTTTGTTCTTCTAGTTTGAATCGTTCGTCAACAGGAGAAGTTTTTATATTTAGGTTTCACTCTTTTCTCTTCTATATAGATAGATGAATTAGGAACTCTAAATCCAACATGGTTTGTAGTAGCTCTATGAAACTTGACAAAATAAAAGTGTTCTCAGTTTTGACTCTATGGTTTGTTTAATCTTCAAGTAGCCTTAGGCACAGACTGTGTAAAAGCACTTTCATTGAAAGGGGTTGCCAAGCTTCCAAGAAATAACGAGTTACCGAAATACCAGCAAATATTTTTTCACCCAATCTTGATGATACTTGGTGGTAATGATCAGTACACAAATCCCACTTGACTCACCAAATTGTGTTCTTCTAGTTTGAAGCGTTCGTTTACAGTAGCAGTTTATATTTTTAGGTTTCCCTCTGTTCTCTCCGATAAGATAGCTGAATTTGGAACTCTAAATCCAACATGGTTTGTAGTAGCTCTTTGAAACTTGACAAAAAAAGCAGTTCTCAGGTTTGTCTCTTTGATTTATTAACTCTTAAAGTAGCCCTAAGCAGATACTGTGGAAAAGCACTTTCATTGAAAGGAGTTGCCAAGCTTCCAAGAAATTACGAGTTTCCGAAATACCAGCAAATACTTTTTCACCCAATCTTGATGATACGTGGTGGTAATGATCAGTCCACAAATCCCACTTGGCTCACCAAATTGTGTTCTTTTAGGATGAAGCGTTTGTCTACAGTAGCAGTTTTTATATTTAGGTTTTCCTCTGTTCTCTCCTATATACATAGATGAATTTGGAACGCTAAATCCAACATGTTTTGTAGTAGCTCTTTGAAACTTGACAAAATAAAGGAGTTCTCAGTTTTCTGTCTATGGTTTGTTTCCTCTTCTAGTAGCCCTAGGCACAGACTGTGGAGAAGAACTTTCATTGAAAAGGGTTGCCAAGCTTCCAAGAAATAACGAGTTTCCGAAATACCAGCAAAAATTTTTTCACCCAAACTTGATGATACGTGGAGGTAAAGACAAGTACACAAATCCCACTTTCTCACCAAATTTTGTTCTTCTAGTTTGAACTGTTCCTTTACACTAGCAGTTTATATTTTTAGGTTTCCCTCTGTTCTCTCCTATATAGATAGATGAATTTGGAACTCTAAATCCAACATGGTTTGTAGTAACTCTTTGAAACTTGACAAAAAATAATGGTTCGCAGTTTTGTCTCTACCATTTGTTTCCTCTTCAAGTAGCCCCAAGCAGAGACTGTGGAAAAGCACTTTCATTGAAAGGGGTTGCCAAGCTTCCAAGAAATTAAGATTTTCCAAAATATCAGCAAATATTTTTTCAGCCAATCTTGATGATACGTGGTGGTAATGATCAGTACGCAAATCACACTTGGCTCACCAAATTGTGTTCTTCTAGGAAGAAGCGTTCGTCTACAGTAGCAGTTTATATATTTAGGTTTTCCTCTGTTCTCTCATATAGATAGATGAATTTGGAACTCTAAATCCAACATGGTTTGTATTATCTCTTTGAAACTTGATAAAATAAAGGAGTTCTCAGTTTTGTCTCTATGGTTTGTTTCCTCTTCAAGTAGCCCTAGCCACAGACTGTGGAAAGCAGGTTCATTGAGAGGGGTTTCAAGCATCTAAGAAATAACGAGTTTTCGAAATACCAGCAAATATTTTTTCACCCAATCTTGATGATACTTGGCGGTATTGATCAGTACAAAAATCCCACTTGGCTCACCAAATTTTGTTCTTCTATGTTGAAGCGTTCGTCTACAGTAGCAGTTTTATATTTAGGTTTTCCTCTGTTCTCTCCTATATAGATAGATGAATTTGGAACTGTAAATCCAACATGGTTTCTAGTAGCTTTTTGAAACTTGACAAAACAAAGGAGTTCTCAGTTTTGTCTCTATTGATTGTTTCCTCTTCTAGTAGCCCTAGGCACAGACTGTGGAGAAGAACTTTCTTTGAAAAAATTTGCCAGGTTCCAAGAAATAACGAGTTGCCGAAATAGCAGCAAAATTTTTTTCACCCAATCTTGATGATACGTGGTGGAAAAGACAAATACACAAATCCCAATTGGCTCACCAAATTTTGTTCTTCTAGTTTGAAGTGTTCGTTTACACTAGCAGTTTATATTTTTAGGTTTCCCTCTGTTCTCTCCTATATAGATAGATGAATTTGGAATGCTGAATCCAACATGGTTTGTAGTAGCTCTTTGAAACTTGACAAAAAAAATGAAGTTCTCAGTTTTGTCTCTACCATCTGTTTTTTCTTCAATTAGCCCTAGGCAGAGACTGTGGAAAAGCACTTTCATTGAAAGTGGTTGCCAAGCTTCCAAGAAATAACGAGTTTCCGAAATACCAGCAAAATTTTTTTCACCCAATCTTGATGATACGTGGTGGTAAAGACAAGTACACAAATCCCACTTGGCTCACCAAATTTTGTTCTTCTAGTTTGAAGTGTTCGTTTACACTAGCAGTTTATATTTTTAGGTTTCCCTCTGTTCTCTCCTATATAGATAGATGAATTTGGAACTGTTAATTCAACATGGTTTGTAGTAGCTCTTTAAAACTTGACAAAATAAAGGAGTTCTCAGTTTTGTCTCTATGGTTTGTATCCTTTTCAAGTAGCTCTAGGCACAGACTGTGGAAAAGCAATTTGATTGAGAGGGGTTGCCAAGCTTCTAAGAAATGACGAGTTACCGAAATACCAGGAAATACTTTTTCAGCCAATCTTGACGATACGTGGTGGTAATGATCAGTGCACAAATCCCACCTTCTCACCAAATTTTGTTCTTCTATGTTGAAGCGTTCGTCTACAGTAGCAGTTTTTATATTCAGGTTTCCCTCTGTTCTCTCCTATATAGATAGATGAATTTGGAACTGTAAATCCTACATGGTTTGTAGTAGCTCTTGGAAACTTGACAAATGAAAGGAGTTATCAGTTTTATCTCTATGCTAGTTTCATCTTCAAATAGCCCTAGTCACAGACTGTGGAAGAGTATTTCCATTGAGAAGGGTTGCAAAGCTTCTAAGAAATAACGAGTTTCCGAAATACCAGCAAATATATTTTCACCCAATCTTGATGATACTTGGTGGTATTGATCAGTACAAAAATCCCACCTGGCTCACCAAATTTTGTTCTTCTACGTTTAAGGGTTCGTCTACAGTAGCAGTTTTTATATTTAGGTATCAGTCTGTTCTTTCCCATATAGATAGATGAATTTGGAACTCTAAACCCAATTTGGTTTGTAGTAGCTCTTTGAAAATTCACAAATTAAAGGAGTTCTCAGATTTGTCTCTATGGTTTGTTTCCTCCTCAAGTAGCCCTAGGAGAGACTGTGGAAAGGCACTTTCATTGAGAGGGGTTTCCAAGCTTCTGAGAAATAACGAGTTTCCGAAATACCAGCATATATTTTTTCACCCAATCTTGATGATACGTGGTGGTAAACACAAGTACACAAATCCCACTTGGCTCACCAAATTTTGTTCTTCTAGTTTGAAGTGTTCGTTTTCAATAGCAGTTTATATTTTTATTTTTCCCTCTGTTCTCTCCTATATAGATAGATGAATTTGGAACTCTAAATCCAACATGGTTTGTAGTAGCTCTTTGAAACTTGACAAAATAAAGGAGTTCTCAGTTGGTCTCTATGGTTTGTTTCCTCTTCTAGTAGCCCTAGGCACAGACTGTGGAAAAGCACTTTCATTGAGAGGGGTTTGCAAGCTTCTAAGAAATAACGAGTTTCCGAAATATCAGCAAATATTTTTTCACCCAATCTTGATGATACTTTGCGGTAATGATCAGTACAAAAATCCCACTTGGCGCACCGAATTTTGTTCTTCTAAGTTGAAGCGTTCGTCTACAGTAGCAGTTTTTATACTTAGGTTTTTCTCTGTTCTCTCATATATAGATAGATGAATTTGGAACTGTAAATCCAACATGGTTTGTAGTTACTTTATGAAACTTGACAAAATATATGAGTTCTCAGTTTTGTCTCAATGTTTTGTTTCCTCTTCATGTAGCCCTAGGAGATACTCTGTAAAAGCACATTCATTGAGAGGGGTTTCCAAGCTTCTAAGAAATAACGAGTTTCCGAAATACCAGCAAATATTTTTTACCCAATCTTGACGATAGGTGGTGGTAATGATCAGTGCACAAATCCCACTTGACTCACCAAATTTTGTTCTTCAAGGTTGAAGCGTTCGTTTATAGTAGCAGTTTTTATTTTTAGGTTTCAATCTGTTCTCTCCTATATAGTTAGATGAATTTGGAACTCTAAATCTAACATGGTTTGTAGTAGCTCGTTGAACCTTGACAAAATAAAGGAGTTCTCATTTTTGTCTCTATTGTTTGTTTCCTCTTCAAGTAGCCCTAGGCACAGACTGTGGAAAAGCACTTTCATTGAGAGGGGTTGACAAACTTCTACGAAATGCCGATTACCGAAATACAGCAAATATTTTTCACCCAATCTTGATGATACTTGGTGGTAATGATCAGGACACAAATCCCACTTGGCTCAGCAAATTTTGTTCTTCTAGGTTGAAGCGTTCGTCTACAGTAGCAGTTTTTTTATTTAGGTTTCCCTCTGTTCTCTCCTATATAGACAGATGAATTTGGAACTCTAAATCCAACATGGTTTGTAGTAGCTCTTTGAAAGTTGACAAAATAAAGGAGTTCTCACTTTTGTCTCTATGGTTTGTTTCCTCTTCAAGTAGCCCTAACAGAGACTGTGGAAAAGCACTTTCATTGAAAGGGGTTGCCAAGCTTCCAAGAAATATCGAGTTCCGAAATACCAGCTAATATTTTTTCACCCAAACTTGATGATACTTGGTGGTAATGATCGGTACACAAATCCCACTTGACTCACCAAATTTAGTTCTTCTAGGTTGAAGCGTTCTCTTACAGTAGCAGTTTATATTTTTAGGTTTCACTCTGTTCTCTCATATATAGATAGATGAATTTGGAACTCTAAATCCAACATGGTTTGTAGTAGCTCTTTGAAACTTGACAAAAAAAAAGTAGTTCTCTGTTTTGTCTCTATGGTTTGTTTTTTCTTCAAGTAGCCCTAAGCAGAGACTGTGGAAAAGCACTTTCATTAAAACGGGTTGCCAAGCTTCCAAGAAATTAGGAGTTTCCGAAATACCAGCAAATATTTTTTCACCCAGTCTTAATGATACTTTTAGTAATGATCAGTACACAAATCGCACTTGGCTCACCAAATTTTCTTCTTCTAGGTTGAAGCGTTCGTCTACAGTAGTCGTTTTGATATTTAGTTTTCTCTCTGTTCTCTCCTATATAGATAGATGAATTTGGAACTCTAAATCCAACATGGTTTATAGTCGCTCTTTAAAATTTGACAAAAAAAATTAGTTCTCAGTTTTGTCTCTATGATTTGTTTCCTCCTCAAGTAGCCCTAAGCAGAGACTGTGGAAAAGCACTTTCATTGAAAGGGGTTGCCAAGCTTCCAAAAAATAACGAGTTCCCGAAATACCCGCAAATATTTTTTCACCCAATCTTGATGATACTTGTTGGTAATGATCGGAACACAAATCCCACTTGACTCACCAAATTTTGTTCTTCTAGGTTGAAGCGTTCTTTTAAACTAGCAGTTTATATTTTTAGGTTTCCCTCTGTTCTCTCCTATATAGATAGATGAATTTGGAACTCTAAATCCAACATGGTTTGTAGTAGCTCTTTGAAACTTGATAAAATAAAGGAATTCTAAGTTTTGTCTCTATTATTTTTTCCTCTTCAAGTAATCCTAAGCAGAAACTGTGGAAAAGCACTTTCATTGAAAGGGGTTGTCAAGCTTCCAAAAAATTACGAGTTTCTGAAATACCAGCAAATATTTTTTCACCCAAACTTGATGATACGTGGTGGTAATGATCGGTACAAAAATTCCACTTGGCTCACCAAATATTGTTCTTCTAGGTTGAAGCGTTCGTTTACAGTAGCAGTTTTTATTTTTAGGTTTCCCTCTTTTCTCTCCTATATAAATAGATGAATTTGGAACTATTAATCCAACATGGTTTGTTGTAGCTCTTTGAAACTTGACAAAATAAAGGAGTTCTCACTTTTGTCTCTACGGTTTGTTACCTATTCAAGTAGCCCTAGGCACAGACTGTGGAAAAGCAATTTCATTGAGAGGGGTTGCCAAGCTTTTAAGAAATAACGAGTTTCTGAAATACCAGCAAATATTTTTTCACCCAATCTTGATGATACTTGGTGGTAATGATCAGTACACAAATCCCAATTGGCTCACCAAATTTTGTTCTTCTAGGTTGAAGCGTTCGTCTACAGTAGCAGTTTTTACATTTAGGTTTCACTCTGTTCTCTCCTATATAGATAGATGAATTTGGAACTCTAAATCCAACAAAGTTTGTAGTAGCTCTTTGAAACTTGACATAATAAAGGAGTTCTCAGGTTTGTCTCTATAATTTGATTCCTCTTCAAGTAGCCCTAAGCAGAGACCATGGAAAAGCACTTTCATTGAAAGGAGTTGCCAAGCTTCCAAGAAATTACGAGTTTCCGAAAAACCAGCAAATACTTTTTCACCCAATCTTGATGATACATGGTGGTAATGACAAGTACACAAATCCCACTTGGCTCACCAAATTTTGTTCTTCTAGGTTGAAGTGTTCGTTTACAGTAGCAGTTTTTCTTTTTAGGTTTCACTTTGTTCTCTCCTATATAGATGGATGAATTTGGAACTCTAAATCCAACATGGTTTGTAGTAGCTCTTTGAAACTTGACAAAATAAAGGAGTTATCAGTTTTATCTCTATGGTTTGTTTCCTCTTCATGTAGCCATATGAACAGACTGTCTAAAAACACTTTCATTTAAAGGTGTTGCAAAACTTCCAAGAAATAACGAGTTTCCGAAATACGAGCAAATATTTCTTCACAAATCTTAATGATACTTGGTGGTAATGATCGGTACACAAATCCCACTTGATTCACCAAATTTTTTTCTTCTCGTTTGAAGCCTTTGTTTACAGTAGCGGTTCATATTTTTAGGTTTTCCTTTGTTCTCTCCTATATACGTAGATGAATTTGGAACTCTAAATCCAACATGGTTTGTAATAGCTCTTTGAAACTTGACAAAATAAAGTAGTTATCAGTTTTGTCTCTATGGTTTGTTTCCTCTTAAAGTAGCCCTATTCACAGACTGTGGAAAAGCACTTTCATTGAAAGGGGTTGCCAAGCTTCCAAGAAATAATGAGTTTCTGAAATACCAGCAAATATTTTTTCACCCAATCTTGATGATACTTGGTGGTAATGATCGGTACAGAAATTCCACTTGATTCAACAAATTTTGATTTCTAGTTTGAAGCGTTCGTTTATACAGTAGCACTTTATATTTTTAGGTTTCCCTCTGTTCTCTCCTATATAGATAGCTGAATTTGGAACTCTAAATCCAACATGGTTTGTAGTTCCTCTTTGAAACTTGTCAAATAAAAGTAGTTCTCAGTTTTGTCTCTATGGTTTTTTTTCCTCTTCAAGTAGCCCTATGCACAGACCCTGGAAAAGCACTTTCCTTGAAAGGGGTTGCCAAGCTTACAAGAAATAGCGAGTTGCCAAAATACCAGCAAATATTTTTTCACAAAATCTTGATGATACTTGGTGGTAATGATCGGGACACAAATCTCACTTGACTCACCAAATTCTGTTCTTCTAGTTTGAAGCGTTCCTTTAAGTAGCAGTTTATATTTTCAGGGTTCCCCCTGTTCTCTCCTATATAGATAGCTGAATTTGGAACTTTAAATCCAACATGGTTTTTAGTAGCTCTTTGAAACTTGACAAAAATGTAGTTCTCAGTTTTGTCCCTTTGATTTGTTTCCTCTTCAAGTAGCCCTAAGCAGAGACTGTGGAAAAGCACTTTCCTTGAAAGGAGTTGCCAAGGTTCCAAGAAATTACGAGTTTCCGAAATACCAGCAAATACTTTTTCACATAATCTTGATGGTAGGTGGTGGTAATGACAAGTACACAAATCCCACGTGGCTCACCAAATTTTGTTCTTCTAGGTTGAATCGTTCGTCAACAGGAGAAGTTTTTATATTTAGGTTTCACTCTTTTCTCTTCTATATAGATAGATGAATTTGGAACTCTAAATCCAACATGGTTTGTAGTAGCTCTTTGAAACTTGACAAAATAAAAGTGTTCTCAGTTTTGTCTCTATGGTTTGTTTAATCTTCATGTAGCCTTAGGCACAGACTGTGGAAAAGCACTTTCATTGAAAGGGGTTGCCAAGCTTCCAAGAAATAACGAGTTACCGAAATACCAGCAAATATTTTTTCACCCAATCCTGATGATACTTGGTGGTAATGATCAGTACACAAATCCCACTTGACTCACCAAATTGTGTTCTTCTAGTTTGAAGCGTTCGTTTACAGTAGCAGTTTATATTTTTAGGTTTCCCTCTGTTCTCTCCGATAAGATAGCTGAATTTGGAACTCTAAATCCAACATGGTTTGTAGTAGCTCTTTGAAACTTGACAAAAAAAGCAGTTCTCAGGTTTGTCTCTTTGATTTATTAACTCTTAAAGTAGCCCTAAGCAGATACTGTGGAAAAGCACTTTCATTGAAAGGAGTTGCCAAGCTTCCAAGAAATTACGAGTTTCCGAAATACCAGCAAATACTTTTTCACCCAATCTTGATGATACGTGGTGGTAATGATCAGTCCACAAATCCCACTTGGCTCACCAAATTTTGTTCTTCTAGGTTTAAGCGTTTGTCTACATTAGCAATTTTTATATTTAGGTTTCACTCTATTCTCTCTTATATAGATAGATGAATATGGAACTCTAAATCCAACATGGTTTGTAGTAGCTCTTTGAAACTTGACAAAATAAAGTAGTTCTCAGTTTTGTCTCTATGGTTTGTTTCCTCTTCAAGTAGCCATAGGCACAGACTGTGGAGAAGCACTTTCATTGAAAGGGGTTGCCAAGCCTCCAAGAAATAATGAGTTTCCGAAATACCAGCAAATATTTTTTCACCCAATCCTGATGATACTTTGTGGTAATGATCGGTACAGAAATTCCACTTGACTCACCAAATTTTGTTCTTCTAGTTTGAAGCGCTCATTTACAGTAGCAGTTTATATTTTTAGGTTTCCCTCAGTTCTCTCCTATATAGATAGCTGAATTTGGAACTCTAAATCCAACATGGTTGTAGTAGCTCTTTGAAACTTGAAAAAATAAAGTAGTTCTCAGTTTTGTTTCTATGGTTTGTTTCCTCTTAAAGTAGCCCTAGGCACAGACTGTGGAAAAGCACTTTCATTGAAAGGGGTTGCCAAGCTACCAAGAAATTACGAATTTCCGAAATACCAGCAAATATTTTTTCACCCAATCTTGATTATAGTGGTGGTAATGAGAAATACAAAAATCCCACTTTGCCCACCAAATTTTGTTCTCTAGGTTGAAACGTTCGTTTACAGTAGCAGTTTTTATTTTTAGGTTTCCCTCTGTTCTCTCCTATATAGATAGATGAATTTGGAACTCTAAATCCAACATGGTTTGTAGTAGCTGTTTGAAACTTGACAAAAAAAAGTAGTTCTCAGTTTTGTCTCTATGGTTTGTTTCCTCTTCACGTAGCCCTATAAAGAGACTCTGGAAAAGCACTTTCATTGAGAGGGGTTGCCAAGCTTCCAAGAAAAAAACGAGTTTCTGAAACACCAGCAAATATTTTTTCACCCAATCTTGATGATACATGGTGGTAATGACAAGTAAACGAATCCCACTTGGCTCACCAAATTTTGTTCTTCTAGGTTGAAGCGTTCGTCTACAGTAGCAGTTTTTACATTTAGGTTTCACTCTGTTCACTCCTATATAGATAGCTGAATTTGGAACTCTAAATCCAACATGTTTTGTAGTAGGTCTCTGAAACTTGACAAAATAAAGTAGTTCTCAGTTTTGTCTCTATGGTTTGTTTCCTCTTCAACTAGCCCTAAGCAGAGACTGTGGAAAAGCACTTTCATTGAAAGGAGTTGCCAAGCTTCCAAGAAATTACGAGTTTTCGAAATAGCAGCAAATACTTTTTCACCCAATCTTGATGATACGTGGTGGTAATGACAAGTACACAAATCCCACTTGGCTCACCAAATTTTGTTCTTCTAGGTTGAAGCGTTCGTTTACTGTAGCAGTTTTTATTTTTAGGTTTCACTTTGTTCTCTCCTATATAGATGGATGAATTTGGAACTCTAAATCCAACATGGTTTGTAGTAGCTCTTTGAAACTTGACAAAATAAAGGAGTTGTCAGTTTTGTCTCTATGGTGTTTTTTCCTCTTCAAGTAGCCCTATGCACAGACCCTGGAAAAGCACTTTCCTTGAAAGGGGTTGCCAAGCTTACAAGAAATAGCGAGTTTCCGAAATACCAGCAAATATTTTTTCACAAAATCTTGATGATACTTGGTGGTAATGATCAGGACACAAATCTCACTTGACTCACCAAATTGTGTTCTTCTAGTTTGAAGCGTTCCTTTAAGTAGCAGTTTATATTTTCAGGTTTCCCTCTGTTCTCTCCTATATAGATAGCAGAATTTGGAACTTTAAATCCAACATGGTTTTTAGTAGCTCTTTGCAACTTGACAAAAATGTAGTTCTCAGTTTTGTCCCTTTGATTTGTTTCCTCTTCAAGTAGCCCTAAGCAGAGACTGTGGAAAAGCACTTTCCTTGAAAGGAGTTGCCAAGGTTCCAAGAAATTACGAGTTTCCGAAATACCAGCAAATACTTTTTCACATAATCTTGATGGTAGGTGGTGGTAATGACAAGTACACAAATCCCACGTGGCTCATCAAATTTTGTTCTTCTAGTTTGAATCGTTCGTCAACAGGAGAAGTTTTTATATTTAGGTTTCACTCTTTTCTCTTCTATATAGATAGATGAATTAGGAACTCTAAATCCAACATGGTTTGTAGTAGCTCTATGAAACTTGACAAAATAAAAGTGTTCTCAGTTTTGACTCTATGGTTTGTTTAATCTTCAAGTAGCCTTAGGCACAGACTGTGTAAAAGCACTTTCATTGAAAGGGGTTGCCAAGCTTCCAAGAAATAACGAGTTACCGAAATACCAGCAAATATTTTTTCACCCAATCTTGATGATACTTGGTGGTAATGATCAGTACACAAATCCCACTTGACTCACCAAATTGTGTTCTTCTAGTTTGAAGCGTTCGTTTACAGTAGCAGTTTATATTTTTAGGTTTCCCTCTGTTCTCTCCGATAAGATAGCTGAATTTGGAACTCTAAATCCAACATGGTTTGTAGTAGCTCTTTGAAACTTGACAAAAAAAGCAGTTCTCAGGTTTGTCTCTTTGATTTATTAACTCTTAAAGTAGCCCTAAGCAGATACTGTGGAAAAGCACTTTCATTGAAAGGAGTTGCCAAGCTTCCAAGAAATTACGAGTTTCCGAAATACCAGCAAATACTTTTTCACCCAATCTTGATGATACGTGGTGGTAATGATCAGTCCACAAATCCCACTTGGCTCACCAAATTTTGTTCTTCTAGGTTTAAGCGTTTGTCTACATTAGCAATTTTTATATTTAGGTTTCACTCTGTTCTCTCTTATATAGATAGATGAATATGGAACTCTAAATCCAACATGGTTTGTAGTAGCTCTTTGAAACTTGACAAAATAAAGTAGTTCTCAGTTTTGTCTCTATGGTTTGTTTCCTCTTCAAGTAGCCATAGGCACAGACTGTGGAGAAGCACTTTCATTGAAAGGGGTTGCCAAGCCTCCAAGAAATAATGAGTTTCCGAAATACCAGCAAATATTTTTTCACCCAATCCTGATGATACTTGGTGGTAATGATCGGTACAGAAATTCCACTTGACTCACCAAATTTTGTTCTTCTAGTTTGAAGCGTTCATTTACAGTAGCAGTTTATATTTTTAGGTTTCCCACTGTTCTCTCCTATATAGATAGCTGAATTTGGAACTCTAAATCCAACATGGTTTGTAGTAGCTCTTTGAAACTTGACAAAATAAAGTAGTTCTCAGTTTTGTTTCTATGGTTTGTTTCCTCTTAAAGTAGCCCTAGGCACAGACTGTGGAAAAGCACTTTCATTGAAAGGGGTTGCCAAGCTACCAAGAAATTACGAATTTCCGAAATACCAGCAAATATTTTTTCACCCAATCTTGATTATAGTGGTGGTAATGAGAAATACAAAAATCCCACTTTGCCCACCAAATTTTGTTCTCTAGGTTGAAACGTTCGTTTACAGTAGCAGTTTTTATTTTTAGGTTTCCCTCTGTTCTCTCCTATATAGATAGATGAATTTGGAACTCTAAATCCAACATGGTTTGTAGTAGCTGTTTGAAACTTGACAAAAAAAAGTAGTTCTCAGTTTTGTCTCTATGGTTTGTTTCCTCTTCACGTAGCCCTATAAAGAGACTCTGGAAAAGCACTTTCATTGAGAGGGGTTGCCAAGCTTCCAAGAAAAAAACGAGTTTCTGAAACACCAGCAAATATTTTTTCACCCAATCTTGATGATACGTGGTGGTAATGACAAGTAAACGAATCCCACTTGGCTCACCAAATTTTGTTCTTCTAGGTTGAAGCGTTCGTCTACAGTAGCAGTTTTTACATTTAGGTTTCACTCTGTTCACTCCTATATAGATAGCTGAATTTGGAACTCTAATTCCAACATGTTTTGTAGTAGATCTCTGAAACTTGACAAAATAAAGTAGTTCTCAGTTTTGTCTCTATGGTTTGTTTCCTCTTCAACTAGCCCTAAGCAGAGACTGTGGAAAAGCACTTTCATTGAAAGGAGTTGCCAAGCTTCCAAGAAATTACGAGTTTTCGAAATAGCAGCAAATACTTTTTCACCCAATCTTGATGATACGTGGTGGTAATGACAAGTACACAAATCCCACTTGGCTCACCAAATTTTGTTCTTCTAGGTTGAAGCGTTCGTTTACTGTAGCAGTTTTTATTTTTAGGTTTCACTTTGTTCTCTCCTATATAGATGGATGAATTTGGAACTCTAAATCCAACATGGTTTGTAGTAGCTCTTTGAAACTTGACAAAATAAAGGAGTTGTCAGTTTTGTCTCTATGGTGTTTTTTCCTCTTCAAGTAGCCCTATGCACAGACCCTGGAAAAGCACTTTCCTTGAAAGGGGTTGCCAAGCTTACAAGAAATAGCGAGTTTCCAAAATACCAGCAAATATTTTTTCACAAAATCTTGATGATACTTGGTGGTAATGATCAGGACACAAATCTCACTTGACTCACCAAATTGTGTTCTTCTAGTTTGAAGCGTTCCTTTAAGTAGCAGTTTATATTTTCAGGTTTCCCTCTGTTCTCTCCTATATAGATAGCAGAATTTGGAACTTTAAATCCAACATGGTTTTTAGTAGCTCTTTGCAACTTGACAAAAATGTAGTTCTCAGTTTTGTCCCTTTGATTTGTTTCCTCTTCAAGTAGCCCTAAGCAGAGACTGTGGAAAAGCACTTTCCTTGAAAGGAGTTGCCAAGGTTCCAAGAAATTACGAGTTTCTGAAATACCAGCAAATACTTTTTCACATAATCTTGATGGTAGGTGGTGGTAATGACAAGTACACAAATCCCACGTGGCTCATCAAATTTTGTTCTTCTAGTTTGAATCCTTCGTCAACAGGAGAAGTTTTTATATTTAGGTTTCACTCTTTTCTCTTCTATATAGATAGATGAATTAGGAACTCTAAATCCAACATGGTTTGTAGTAGCTCTATGAAACTTGACAAAATAAAAGTGTTCTCAGTTTTGACTCTATGGTTTGTTTAATCTTCAAGTAGCCTTAGGCACAGACTGTGGAAAAGCACTTTCATTGAAAGGGGTTGCCAAGCTTCCAAGAAATAACGAGTTACCGAAATACCAGCAAATATTTTTTCACCCAATCTTGATGATACTTGGTGGTAATGATCAGTACACAAATCCCACTTGACTCACCAAATTGTGTTCTTCTAGTTTGAAGCGTTCGTTTACAGTAGCAGTTTATATTTTTATGTTTCCCTCTGTTCTCTCTGATAAGATAGCTGAATTTGGAACTCTAAATCCAACATGGTTTGTAGTATCTCTTTGAAACTTGACAAAAAAAGCAGTTCTCAGGTTTGTCTCTTTGATTTATTTCCTCTTAAAGTAGCCCTAAGCAGATACTGTGGAAAAGCACTTTCATTGAAAGGAGTTGCCAAGCTTCCAAGAAATTACGAGTTTCCGAAATACCAGCAAATACTTTTTCACCCAATCTTGATGATACGTGGTGGTAATGATCAGTCCACAAATCCCACTTGGCTCACCAAATTTTGTTCTTCTAGGTTTAAGCGTTTGTCTACATTAGCAATTTTTATATTTAGGTTTCACTCTGTTCTCTCTTATATAGATAGATGAATATGGAACTCTAAATCCAACATGGTTTGTAGTAGCTCTTTGAAACTTGACAAAATAAAGTAGTTCTCAGTTTTGTCTCTATGGTTTGTTTCCTCTTCAAGTAGCCCTAAGCAGAGACTGTGGAAAAGTACTTTCATTGAAAGGGGTTGCCAAGCTTCCAAGAAATTACGAGTTTCCGAAATACCAGCAAATATTTTTTCACCCAATCCTGATGATACTTGGTGGTAATGATCGGTACATAAATCCCACTTGGCTCACCAAATTGTGTTCTTTTAGGATGAAGCGTTTGTCTACAGTAGCAGTTTTTATATTTAGGTTTTCCTCTGTTCTCTCCTATATACATAGATGAATTTGGAACGCTAAATCCAACATGTTTTGTAGTAGCTCTTTGAAACTTGACAAAATAAAGGAGTTCTCAGTTTTCTGTCTATGGTTTGTTTCCTCTTCTAGTAGCCCTAGGCACAGACTGTGGAGAAGAACTT
This sequence comes from Callospermophilus lateralis, assembly GCF_048772815.1. Taxonomy (NCBI): domain Eukaryota; kingdom Metazoa; phylum Chordata; class Mammalia; order Rodentia; family Sciuridae; genus Callospermophilus; species Callospermophilus lateralis. Next base: position 20,361 of record NW_027514048.1, read on the forward strand.
TCATTGAAAAGGGTTGCCAAGCTTCCAAGAAATAACGAGTTTCCGAAATACCAGCAAAAATTTTTTCACCCAAACTTGATGATACGTGGAGGTAAAGACAAGTACACAAATCCCACTTTCTCACCAAATTTTGTTCTTCTAGTTTGAACTGTTCCTTTACACTAGCAGTTTATATTTTTAGGTTTCCCTCTGTTCTCTCCTATATAGATAGATGAATTTGGAACTCTAAATCCAACATGGTTTGTAGTAACTCTTTGAAACTTGACAAAAAATAATGGTTCGCAGTTTTGTCTCTACCATTTGTTTCCTCTTCAAGTAGCCCCAAGCAGAGACTGTGGAAAAGCACTTTCATTGAAAGGGGTTGCCAAGCTTCCAAGAAATTAAGATTTTCCAAAATATCAGCAAATATTTTTTCAGCCAATCTTGATGATACGTGGTGGTAATGATCAGTACACAAATCACACTTGGCTCACCAAATTGTGTTCTTCTAGGAAGAAGCGTTCGTCTACAGTAGCAGTTTATATATTTAGGTTTTCCTCTGTTCTCTCATATAGATAGATGAATTTGGAACTCTAAATCCAACATGGTTTGTATTATCTCTTTGAAACTTGATAAAATAAAGGAGTTCTCAGTTTTGTCTCTATGGTTTGTTTCCTCTTCAAGTAGCCCTAGCCACAGACTGTGGAAAGCAGGTTCATTGAGAGGGGTTTCAAGCATCTAAGAAATAACGAGTTTTCGAAATACCAGCAAATATTTTTTCACCCAATCTTGATGATACTTGGCGGTATTGATCAGTACAAAAATCCCACTTGGCTCACCAAATTTTGTTCTTCTATGTTGAAGCGTTCGTCTACAGTAGCAGTTTTATATTTAGGTTTTCCTCTGTTCTCTCCTATATAGATAGATGAATTTGGAACTGTAAATCCAACATGGTTTCTAGTAGCTTTTTGAAACTTGACAAAACAAAGGAGTTCTCAGTTTTGTCTCTATTGATTGTTTCCTCTTCTAATAGCCCTAGGCACAGACTGTGGAGAAGAACTTTCTTTGAAAAAATTTGCCAGGTTCCAAGAAATAACGAGTTGCCGAAATAGCAGCAAAATTTTTTTCACCCAATCTTGATGATACGTGGTGGAAAAGACAAATACACAAATCCCAATTGGCTCACCAAATTTTGTTCTTCTAGTTTGAAGTGTTCGTTTACACTAGCAGTTTATATTTTTAGGTTTCCCTCTGTTCTCTCCTATATAGATAGATGAATTTGGAATGCTGAATCCAACATGGTTTGTAGTAGCTCTTTGAAACTTGACAAAAAAAATGAAGTTCTCAGTTTTGTCTCTACCATCTGTTTCCTCTTCAATTAGCCCTAGGCAGAGACTGTGGAAAAGCACTTTCATTGAAAGTGGTTGCCAAGCTTCCAAGAAATAACGAGTTTCCGAAATACCAGCAAAATTTTTTTCACCCAATCTTGATGATACGTGGTGGTAAAGACAAGTACACAAATCCCACTTGGCTCACCAAATTTTGTTCTTCTAGTTTGAAGTGTTCGTTTACACTAGCAGTTTATATTTTTAGGTTTCCCTCTGTTCTCTCCTATATAGATAGATGAATTTGGAACTGTTAATTCAACATGGTTTGTAGTAGCTCTTTAAAACTTGACAAAATAAAGGAGTTCTCAGTTTTGTCTCTATGGTTTGTATCCTTTTCAAGTAGCTCTAGGCACAGACTGTGGAAAAGCAATTTGATTGAGAGGGGTTGCCAAGCTTCTAAGAAATAACGAGTTACCGAAATACCAGGAAATACTTTTTCAGCCAATCTTGACGATACGTGGTGGTAATGATCAGTGCACAAATCCCACCTTCTCACCAAATTTTGTTCTTCTATGTTGAAGCGTTCGTCTACAGTAGCAGTTTTTATATTCAGGTTTCCCTCTGTTCTCTCCTATATAGATAGATGAATTTGGAACTGTAAATCCTACATGGTTTGTAGTAGCTCTTGGAAACTTGACAAATGAAAGGAGTTATCAGTTTTATCTCTATGCTAGTTTCATCTTCAAATAGCCCTAGTCACAGACTGTGGAAGAGTATTTCCATTGAGAAGGGTTGCAAAGCTTCTAAGAAATAACGAGTTTCCGAAATACCAGCAAATATATTTTCACCCAATCTTGATGATACTTGGTGGTATTGATCAGTACAAAAATCCCACCTGGCTCACCAAATTTTGTTCTTCTACGTTTAAGGGTTCGTCTACAGTAGCAGTTTTTATATTTAGGTATCAGTCTGTTCTTTCCCATATAGATAGATGAATTTGGAACTCTAAACCCAATATGGTTTGTAGTAGCTCTTCGAAAATTCACAAATTAAAGGAGTTCTCAGATTTGTCTCTATGGTTTGTTTCCTCCTCAAGTAGCCCTAGGAGAGACTGTGGAAAGGCACTTTCATTGAGAGGGGTTTCCAAGCTTCTGAGAAATAACGAGTTTCCGAAATACCAGCATATATTTTTTCACCCAATCTTGATGATACGTGGTGGTAAACACAAGTACACAAATCCCACTTGGCTCACCAAATTTTGTTCTTCTAGTTTGAAGTGTTCGTTTTCAATAGCAGTTTATATTTTTATTTTTCCCTCTGTTCTCTCCTATATAGATAGATGAATTTGGAACTCTAAATCCAACATGGTTTGTAGTAGCTCTTTGAAACTTGACAAAATAAAGGAGTTCTCAGTTGGTCTCTATGGTTTGTTTCCTCTTCTAGTAGCCCTAGGCACAGACTGTGGAAAAGCACTTTCATTGAGAGGGGTTTGCAAGCTTCTAAGAAATAACGAGTTTCCGAAATATCAGCAAATATTTTTTCACCCAATCTTGATGATACTTTGCGGTAATGATCAGTACAAAAATCCCACTTGGCGCACCGAATTTTGTTCTTCTAAGTTGAAGCGTTCGTCTACAGTAGCAGTTTTTATACTTAGGTTTTTCTCTGTTCTCTCATATATAGATAGATGAATTTGGAACTGTAAATCCAACATGGTTTGTAGTTACTTTATGAAACTTGACAAAATATACGAGTTCTCAGTTTTGTCTCAATGTTTTGTTTCCTCTTCAAGTAGCCCTAGGAGATACTGTGTAAAAGCACATTCATTGAGAGGGGTTTCCAAGCTTCTAAGAAATAACGAGTTTCCGAAATACCAGCAAATATTTTTTACCCAATCTTGACGATAGGTGGTGGTAATGATCACTGCACAAATCCCACTTGACTCACCAAATTTTGTTCTTCAAGGTTGAAGCGTTCGTTTATAGTAGCAGTTTTTATTTTTAGGTTTCAATCTGTTCTCTCCTATATAGTTAGATGAATTTGGAACTCTAAATCTAACATGGTTTGTAGTAGCTCGTTGAAACTTGACAAAATAAAGGAGTTCTCATTTTTGTCTCTATTGTTTGTTTCCTCTTCAAGTAGCCCTAGGCACAGACTGTGGAAAAGCACTTTCATTGAGAGGGGTTGACAAACTTCTACGAAATGCCGATTACCGAAATACAGCAAATATTTTTCACCCAATCTTGATGATACTTGGTGGTAATGATCAGGACACAAATCCCACTTGGCTCAGCAAATTTTGTTCTTCTAGGTTGAAGCGTTCGTCTACAGTAGCAGTTTTTTTATTTAGGTTTCCCTCTGTTCTCTCCTATATAGACAGATGAATTTGGAACTCTAAATCCAACATGGTTTGTAGTAGCTCTTTGAAAGTTGACAAAATAAAGGAGTTCTCACTTTTGTCTCTATGGTTTGTTTCCTCTTCAAGTAGCCCTAACAGAGACTGTGGAAAAGCACTTTCATTGAAAGGGGTTGCCAAGCTTCCAAGAAATATCGAGTTCCGAAATACCAGCTAATATTTTTTCACCCAAACTTGATGATACTTGGTGGTAATGATCGGTACACAAATCCCACTTGACTCACCAAATTTAGTTCTTCTAGGTTGAAGCGTTCTTTTACAGTAGCAGTTTATATTTTTAGGTTTCACTCTGTTCTCTCATATATAGATAGATGAATTTGGAACTCTAAATCCAACATGGTTTGTAGTAGCTCTTTGAAACTTGACAAAAAAAAAGTAGTTCTCTGTTTTGTCTCTATGGTTTGTTTTTTCTTCAAGTAGCCCTAAGCAGAGACTGTGGAAAAGCACTTTCATTAAAACGGGTTGCCAAGCTTCCAAGAAATTAGGAGTTTCCGAAATACCAGCAAATATTTTTTCACCCAGTCTTAATGATACTTTTAGTAATGATCAGTACACAAATCGCACTTGGCTCACCAAATTTTCTTCTTCTAGGTTGAAGCGTTCGTCTACAGTAGTCGTTTTGATATTTAGTTTTCTCTCTGTTCTCTCCTATATAGATAGATGAATTTGGAACTCTAAATCCAACATGGTTTATAGTCGCTCTTTAAAATTTGACAAAAAAAATTAGTTCTCAGTTTTGTCTCTATGGTTTGTTTCCTCCTCAAGTAGCCCTAAGCAGAGACTGTGGAAAAGCACTTTCATTGAAAGGGGTTGCCAAGCTTCCAAAAAATAACGAGTTCCCGAAATACCCGCAAATATTTTTTCACCCAATCTTGATGATACTTGTTGGTAATGATCGGAACACAAATCCCACTTGACTCACCAAATTTTGTTCTTCTAGGTTGAAGCGTTCTTTTAAACTAGCAGTTTATATTTTTAGGTTTCCCTCTGTTCTCTCCTATATAGATAGATGAATTTGGAACTCTAAATCCAACATGGTTTGTAGTAGCTCTTTGAAACTTGATAAAATAAAGGAATTCTAAGTTTTGTCTCTATTATTTTTTCCTCTTCAAGTAATCCTAAGCAGAAACTGTGGAAAAGCACTTTCATTGAAAGGGGTTGTCAAGCTTCCAAAAAATTACGAGTTTCTGAAATACCAGCAAATATTTTTTCACCCAAACTTGATGATACGTGGTGGTAATGATCGGTACAAAAATTCCACTTGGCTCACCAAATATTGTTCTTCTAGGTTGAAGCGTTCGTTTACAGTAGCAGTTTTTATTTTTAGGTTTCCCTCTTTTCTCTCCTATATAAATAGATGAATTTGGAACTATTAATCCAACATGGTTTGTTGTAGCTCTTTGAAACTTGACAAAATAAAGGAGTTCTCACTTTTGTCTCTACGGTTTGTTACCTATTCAAGTAGCCCTAGGCACAGACTGTGGAAAAGCAATTTCATTGAGAGGGGTTGCCAAGCTTTTAAGAAATAACGAGTTTCTGAAATACCAGCAAATATTTTTTCACCCAATCTTGATGATACTTGGTGGTAATGATCAGTACACAAATCCCAATTGGCTCACCAAATTTTGTTCTTCTAGGTTGAAGCGTTCGTCTACAGTAGCAGTTTTTACATTTAGGTTTCACTCTGTTCTCTCTTATATAGATAGATGAATTTGGAACTGTAAATCCAACATGGTTTGTAGTAGCTCACTGAAACTTGACAAAATAAAGGAGTTCTCAATTTTGTCTCTATGGTTTGTTTCTTCTTCAAGTAGCCCTAGGCACAGACTCTGGAAAAGCACTTTCACTGAAAGGCGTTGCCAAGCATCCAAGAAATAACGAGTTTCCGAAATACCAGCAAATATTTTTTCACCCATTCTTGATGATACTTTGTGGTAATGATCGGTACACAAATCCCATTTTGCTCACCAAATTTTGTTCTTCTAGGTCGAAGCGTTCCTTTACAGTAGCAATTTTTATTTTTAGGTTTCACTCTGTTCTCTCCTATATAGATAGATGATTTGGAACTGTAAATCCAACATGGTTTGTAGTAGCTCTTTGAAACTTGACAAAATAAAGGAGTTCTCAGTTTTGTCTCTATGGTTTGTTTCCTCTTCAAGTAGCCCTAGGCACAGACTGTGGAAAAGCACTTTAATTGACAGGGGTTGCCAAGCTTCTAGAAATAACGAGTTTCCGAAATACCAGCAAATATTTTTTCACCCAATCTTGTTGATACTTGGTGGTAATGATCAGTACACAAATCCCACTTGGCTCACCAAATTTTGTTCTTCTAGGTTGAAGCGTTCGTCTACAGTAGTCGTTTTTATATTTAGGTTTCCCTCTGTTCTCTCCTATATAGATAGATGAATTTCGAACTCTAAATCCAACATGGTTTGTAGTAGCTCTTTGAAACTTGACAAAATAAAGGAGTTCTCAGTTTTGTCTTTATGGTTGATTCCTTTCAAGTAGCCCTAGGCACAGACAGTGGAAAAGCAGTTTCATTGAAAGGGGTTGCCAAGCTTCGAAGAAATAATGAGTTTCCGAAATTCCTGCAAATATTTTTTCACCCAATCTTGATGATACTTGGTGGTAATGATCGGTACAAAACTCCCACTTGGCTCACCAAATTTTGTTCTTCTAGGTTGAAGTGTTCGTCTACAGTAGCAGTTTTTATGTTTAGGTTTCACTCTGTTATCTCCTATGTAGATAGATGAATTTGGAACTCTAAATCCACACAAGGTTTGTAGTAGCTCTTTGAAACATGACATAATAAAGGAGTTTTCAGGTTTATCTCTGTAATTTGTTTCCTCTTCATGTAGCCCTATGCAGAGACTGGGGAAAAGCACTTTCATTGAAAGGGGTTGCCAAGCTTCCAAGAAATTATGAGTTTCCGAAATACCAGCAAATATTTTTTCACCCAATCTGGATGATACGTGGTCGTAATGACAAGGACACAAATCCCACTTGGCCCACCAAATTTTATTCTTCTAGGTTGAAGCATTCGTTTACACAAGCAGTTTATATTTTTAGGTTTCCCTCTGTTGTCTCATATATACATAGCTGAATTTGGAACTCTAAATCCAACATGGTTTGTAGTAGCCCTTTGAAAATTGACAAAAAAAGGAGTTCTCAGTTTTGTCTCTATGGTTGTTTCCTCTTCAAGTAGCCCTAGGCACAGACTGTGGAAAAGCACTTTAATTGACAGGGGTTGCCAAGCTTCTAAGAAATAACGAGTTTCCGAAATACCAGCAAATGTTTTTTCACCCAATTTTGAAGATACTTGGTGGTATTGATCAGTACACAAATCCCACTTGGCTCACCAAATTTTGTTCTTCTAGGTTGAAGCGTTCGTCTACAATAGTCGTTTTTTATTTAGGTTTCCCTCTGTTCTCTCCTATATAGATAGATTAATTTGGAACTCTAAATCCAACTTGGTTTGTAGTCGCTCTTTGAAACTTGACAAAATGAAGGAGTTCTCAGTTTTGTCTCTATGGTTTGTTTCCTCTTCAAGTAGCCCTAAGCGGAGACTGTGGAAAAGCACTTTCATTGAAAGGGGTTGCCAAGCTTCCAAGAAATAACAAGTTTCCGAAATACCAGCAAATATTTTTTCACCCAATCTGGATGATACGTGGTCGTAATGACAAGTACACAAATCCCACTTGGCTCACCAAATTTTATTCTTCTAGGTTGAAGCGTTCGTCTACAGTAGTCTTTTTTATATTTAGGTTTCCCTCTGTTCTCTTCTATATAGATAGATGAATTTGGAACTCTAAATCCATCATGGTTTCTAGTAGCTCCTTGAAACTTTACAAAATAAAGGACTTCTCAGTTTTGTCTCTATGGTTGTTTCCTCTTGAAGTACCCTAAGCAGAGACTGTGGAAAAGCAGTTTAATTGAAAGGGATTGCCAAGCTTCCAAAAAATTACGAGTTCCCGAAATACCCGCAAATATTTTTTCACCCAATCTTGATGATACTAGGTGGTAATGATCGGTACACAAATCCCACTTGACTCACCAAATTTTGTTCTTCTAGGTTGAAGCGTTCTTTTACAGTAGCAGTTTATATTTTTAGGTTTCCCTCTGTTCTCTCGTATATAGATAGATGAATTTGTAACTGTAAATCCAACATGGTTTGTAGTAGCTCTTTGAAACTTGACAAAATAAAGGAATTCTAAGTTTTGTCCCTATTATTTGTTTCCTCTTCAAGTAGCCCTAAGCAGAAACTGTGGAAAAGCACTTTCATTGAAAGGGGTTGCCAAGCCTCCAGGAAATTATGATTTTCGAACATACCAGCAAATATTTTATCACCCAATCTTGATGATACGTGGTGGTAATGATCAGTACACAAATCCCACTTGGCTCACCAAATTTTGTTCTTCTAGGTTGAAGTGTTCGTCTACAGTAGCAGTTTTTATGTTTAGGATATACTCTGTTCTCTCCTATATAGATAGATGAATTTGGAACTCTAAATCCAACAAGGTTTGTAGTAGCTCTTTGAAACTTGACATAAAAAAGGAGTTCTCAGGTTTGTCTCTATAATTTGTTTTCTCTTCAAGTAGCCCTAAGCAGAGACTGTGGAAAAGCACTTTCATTGAAAGGGGTTGCCAAGCTTCCAAGAAATAACGAGTTTCCGAAATACCAGCAATATTTTTTCACCCAATCTTGATGATACGTGGTCGTAATGACAAGTACACAAATCCCACTTTGCTCACCAAATTTTGTTTTTCTAGGTGGAAGCGTTCATTTACAGTTGCAGTTTTTATTTTTGGTTTCACTCTCTTCTCTCCTATGTAGATAGATGAATTTGGAACTCTAAATCCAACATGGTTTGTAGTAGCTCTTTGAAACTTGACAAAATTAAGGAGTTCACAGTTTTGTCTCTATGGTTTGTTTCCTCTTCAAGTAGCCCTAGGCACAGACATTGGAAGAGCACTTTCATTGAGAGGGGTTGAAGAGCTTCTAAGAAACAACGAGTTTCCGAAATACCAGCAAATATTATTTCACCCAATATTGATGATACTTGGTGGTAATGATCAGTACAAAAATCCCACTTGGCTCACCAAATTTTGTTTTTCTACGTTGAAGCGTTCGTCTTCAGTAGTCGTTTTTATATTTAGGTTTCCCTCTGTTCTCTCCTATATAGATAGATGAATTTGGTACTCTAAATTCAACATGGTTTGTAGTAGCTCTTTGAAATTTGACAAAATAAAGGACTTCTCAGTTTTGTGTCTATGGTTGCTTACTCTTCAAGTAGGCCTAGGCACAGACTGTGGAAAAGCACTTTCATTGAGTGGGGTTGAAAGCTTCTAAGAAATAACGAGTTTCCGAAATACGAGCAAATATTTTTTCACCCAGTCTTGATGATACTTGGTGGTAATGATCAGTACACAAATCCCACTTGGCTCACCAAATTTTGTTCTTCTAGGTTGAAGCGTTCGTCTACAGTAGTCGTTTTTATATTTAGGTTTCCCTCTGTTCTCTCCTATATAGATAGATGAATTTGGAACTCTAAATCCAACATGGTTTATAGTCGCTCTTTGAAACTTGACAAAATAAAGGATTTCTCAGTTTTGTCTCTATGGTTTGTTTCCTCTTCAAGTAGCCCTAAGCAGAGACTGTGGAAAAGCACCTTCATTGAAAGGGGTTGCCAAGCTTCCAAAAAATAACGAGTTCCCGAAATACCCGCAAATATTTTTTCACCCAATCTTGATGATACTTGGTGGTAATGATCGGTACACAAATCCCACTTGACTCACCAAATTTTGTTCTTCTAGGTTGAAGCGTTCTTTTACAGTAGCTGTTTATATTTTTAGGTTTCCCTCTGTTCTCTCCTATATAGATAGATGAATTTGGAACTCTAAATCCAACATGGTTTGTAGTAGCTCTTTGAAACTTGACAAAATAAAGGAGTTCTCACTTTTGTCTCTATTATTTATTTGCTCTTCAAGTAGCCCTAAGCAGAAAATGTGGAAAAGCACTTTCATTGAAAGGGTTTGCCAAGCTTCCAAAAAATTACGAGTTTCCGAAATACCAGCAAAGATTTTTTCACCCAATCTTGATGATACATGGTGGTAATGATCGGTACACAAATCCCACTTGGCTCACCAATTTTTGTTCCTCTAGGTTGAAGCGTTCGTTTACAGTAGCAGTTTTTATTTTTAGGTTTCCTTCTGTTCTCTCCTATATAGATAGATGAATTTGGAACTCTAAATCCAACATGGTTTGTAGTAGCTCTTTGAAACTTGACAAAATAAAGGAGTTCTCACTTTTGTCGCTATGGTTTGCTTCCTCTTCAAGTAGCCGTAGGCACAGACTGTGGAAAAGCACTTTAATTGAGAGGAGTTGCCAAGATTCCAAGAAATAACGAGTTTCCGAAACACCAGCAAATATTTTTTCACACAATCTTGATGATACGTGGTGGTAATGATCGGTACACAATTCCCACTTGACTCACCAAATTTTGTTCTTCTAGGTTGAAGCGTTCTTTCACAGTAGCAGTTTATATTTTTAGGTTTCCCTCTGTTCTCTCCTATATAGATAGATGAATTTGGAACTCTAAGCAACATGGTTTGTAGTAGCTCTTTGAAACTTGACAAAAAAAAGCAGTTCTCAGTTTTGTCTCTATGATTTGTTTCCTTTTCAAGTAGCCCTAAGCAGAGACTGTGGAAAAACATTTTCTTTGAAAGGGGTTGCCAAGTTTGGAAGAAATAATGAGTTTCCGAAATACCAGCAAATATTTTTTCACCCAATCTTGAGGATACTTGGTGGTAATGATCTGTACAGAAATCCCACTTGACTCACCAAATTTTGTTCTTCTAGTTTGAAGGGTTCGTTTACAGTACCAGTCTATATTTTTAGGTTTCCCTTTGTTCTCTTCTATATAGATAGCGGAATTTGGAACTCTAAATCCAACATAGTTTGTACTAGCTTTTTGAAACTTGACAAAAAAAGTAGTTCTCAGTTTTGTCTCTATAATTTGTTTCCTCTTCAAGTCGCCCTACGCACAGACTGTGGAAAAGAACTTTCACTGAAATTAGTTGCCAAGCTTCCAAGAAATTACGAGTTTACGAAATACCAGCAAATACTTTTTCACCCAATCTTGATGATACGTGGTGGTAATGACAAGTACACAAATCCCGCTTGGCTAAACAAATTTTGTCCTTCTATGTTTAAGCGTTCGTCTACACTAGCAGTTTTTAAATTTAGGTTTCACACTGCCCTCTCTTATATAGATAGATGAATTTGGAACTCTAAATCCAACATGGTTTATAGTAGCTCTTTGAAACTTGACCAAATAAAGGAGTTCTCAGTTTTGTCTCTATGGGTTTTTCCTCTTCATGTAGCCCTAGGCAAAGATTGTGGAAAAGCATTTTCATTGAGAGGGGTTGCCAAGCTTCTAAGAAATAACGAGTTTCCAAAAACTCAGCAAATATTTTTTCACAGAATCTTGGTGATACTTATTGGTAGTGATCAGTACACAAATCACACTTGGCCCACCAAATTTTGTTCTTCTAGGTTGAAGCGTTCGTCTACAGTAGCTGTTTTTATATTTAGTTTTCCCTCTGTTCTCTCCTATATAGATAGATTAATTTGGAACTCTAAATCCAACATGGTTTCTAGTAGCTCTTTGAAACTTGAAGAAATAATGGAGTTCTCAGATTTGTCTGTATGATTTGTTTCCTCTTCAAGTAGCTCTAAGAAGAGCTTGTGAAAAAGCACTTTCATTGAAAGGAGTTGCCAAGCTTCCAAGAAATTACGAGTTTCCGAAATACCAGCAAATATTTTTTCACCCGATCTTGATGATACTTGGTGGTAATGAAAAGTGCACAAATCCCACTTGGCTTACCAAATTTTGTTCTTCTTGGTTGAAGCGTTCGTTTCAAGTAGCAGTTTTTATTTTTAGGTTTCACTCTGTTCTCTCTTATGTAGATAGATGAATTTGGAACTCTAAATCCAACAAGGTTTGTAGTAGCTCTTTGAAACATGACATAATAAAGGAGTTCTCAGGTTTGTCTCTATAATTTGTTTCCTCTTCAAGTAGCCCTAAGCAGAGACTGTGGAAAAGCACTTTCATTGAAAGGGATTGCCAAGCTTCCAGGAAATTACGAGTTTCCGAAATACCAGCAAATATTTTTTCACCCAATCTGAATGATACGTGGTCGTAATGACAAGGACACAAATCCCCCCTGGCCCACCAAATTTTGTTCTTCTAGGTTGAAGCATTCGTTTACAGTAGCAGTTTATATTTTTAGGTTTCCCTGTGTTCTCTCCTATATAGATAGATGAATTTGAAACTCTAAATTCAACATGGTTTCTAGTAGCTCTTTGAAACTTGATAAAATAAAGGTGTTCTCAGTTTTGTCTCTATGGTTTGTTTCCTCTTCAAGTAAACCTAGGCACACACTGTGGAAAAGCACTTTCATTGAGAGGGGTTGCAAAGCTTCTAAGAAATAACGAGATTCCGAAATACTAGCCAATATTTTTTCACCCAATCATGATGATACTTGGTGTTAATGATCAGTACACAAATCCCACTTGGCTCACCAAATTTTGCTCTTCTGGTTTGAAGCATTCCTCTACAGTAGCAGTTTTTATATTTAGTTTTCCCTCTCTTCTCTCCTATATAGTTAAATGAATTTGGAAATCTAAATCCAACATGGTTTGTAGTAGCTCTTTGAAACTTGACAAAAAAAGTAGTTCTCAGTTTTGTCTCTATGGTTTGTATCCTCTTCAAGTAGCCCTTAGCAAAGACTGTGGAAAAGCACTTTCATTGAAAGGGGTTGCCAAGCTTCCAAGAAATTAGGATTTTCCGAAATAACAGCAAATATTTTTTACCCAATCTGGATGATACGTGGTGGTAATGACAAGAACACAAATCCCACTTTTCTCACCAAATTTTGTTCTTCTAGGTTTAAGCGTTCGTCTACAGTAGCAGTTTTTATATTTAGGTTTCCCTCTGTTCTCTCCTATATAGATAGATGAATTTGGAACTCTAAATCCAACATGGTTTGTAGTAGCTCTTTGAAACTTGACAAAATAAAGGAGTTCTCACTTTTTTCGCTATGGTTTGCTTCCTCTTCAAGTAGCCCTAGGCACAGACTGTGGAAAAGCACTTTCATTGAGAGGAGTTGCGAAGCTTCCAAGAAATAACGAGATTCCGAAACACCAGCAAATATTTTTTCACCCAATCTTGATGATACGTGGTGGTAAAGATCGGTACACAAATCCCACTTGACTCACCAAGTTTTGTTCTTCTAGGTTGAAGCGTTCGTTTACAGTAGCAGTTTTTATTTTTAGGTTTCCCTCTGTTCTCTCCTATATAGATAGATGAATTTGGAACTCTAAATCCAACATGGTTTGCAGTAGCTATTTGAAACTTGACAAAATAAAGGAGTTCTCAGTTTTTTCTCAATTTTTTGTTTCCTCTTCAATTAGCCCTAGGCACAGACTGTGGAAAAGCACTTTCATTGAGAGGGGTTGCCAAGCATCTAAGAAATAACGAGTTTCCGAAATATCAGCAAATATTTTTTCACCCAATCTGGATGATACGTGGTGGTAATGACAAGTACACAAATTCCCATAAGCTCACCAAATTTTGTTCTTCTAGGTTGAAGCATTCGTTTACAGTAGCGGTTTTATTTTTTTTTTTAGGTTTCCCTCTGTTCTCTCCTATATAGATGAATGAATTTGGAACTCTTAATCCAACATGATTTTTAGTAGCTCTTTGAAACTTGACAAAATAAAATGGTTCTCATTTTTGTCTCTATGGTTTGTTTCCTCTTCAAGTGTCCCTAAGCAGAGAGTGTGGAAAAGCACTTTCATTGAGAGGGGTTGCCAAGCTTCTAAGAATTAGCGAGTTTCCGAAATACCAGCAAATATTTTTTCACCCAATCTTGATGATACGTGGTGGTAATGATCAGTACACAAATAACACTTCGCTCACCAAAATGTGTTCTTCTAGGTTGAAGCGTTCGTCTACAGTAGCAGTTTTTATATTTAGGTTTCCCTCTCTTCTCTCCTATATAGAAAAATGAATTTGGAAATCTAAATCCAACATGGTTTGTAGTAGCTCTTTGAAACTTGACAAAAAAAGTAGTTCTCAGTTTTGTCTCTATGGTTTGTTTCCTCTTCAAGTAGCCCTAAGCAGAGACTGTGGAAAAGCACTTTCATTGAAAGGGGTTGCCAAATTTCCAAGAAATTACGAGTTTCCGAAAAACGACCAAATATTTTTTCACCCAAACTTGATGATAGGTGGTGGTAATGACAAGTACACAAATCCCACTTGGCTCACCAAATTTTGTTCTTCTAGGTTGAAGCGTTCGTTTACAGTAGCAGTTTATATTTTTAGGTTTCCCTCTGTTCTCTCTTATACAGATAGATGAAATTGGAACTCTAAATCCAACATGGTTTGTAGTAGCTTTTTCAAACTTGACAAAATAAAGTAGTTCTCAGTTTTGATTCTATGATTTGTTTCCTTTTCAAGTAGCCCTAGGTACAGACTGTGGAAAAGCACTTTCATTGAAAGGGGTTGCCAAACTTCTAAGAAATAACGAGTTTCCAAAATACCAGCAAATATTTTTTCACCCAATCTTGATGATATTTGGTGGTAATGATCACTACACAAATCCCACTTGGCTCACCAAATTTTGTTCTTCTAGGTTGAAGCGCTCGTTTACAGTAGCAGTTTTTATTTTTAGGTTTCATTCTGTTCTCTCCTATATAGATAGATGAATTTGGAACTCTAAATCCAACATGGTTTCTAGTAGCTCTTTGAAACTTGAAGAAATAATGGAGTTCTCAGATTTGTCTGTATGATTTGTTTCCTCTTCAAGTAGCTCTAAGAAGAGCTTGTGAAAAAGCACTTTCATTGAAAGGAGTTGCCAAGCTTCCAAGAAATTACGAGTTTCCGAAATACCAGCAAATATTTTTTCACCCGATCTTGATGATACTTGGTGGTAATGAAAAGTGCACAAATCCCACTTGGCTTACCAAATTTTGTTCTTCTTGGTTGAAGCGTTCGTTTCAAGTAGCAGTTTTTATTTTTAGGTTTCACTCTGTTCTCTCTTATGTAGATAGATGAATTTGGAACTCTAAATCCAACAAGGTTTGTAGTAGCTCTTTGAAACATGACATAATAAAGGAGTTCTCAGGTTTGTCTCTATAATTTGTTTCCTCTTCAAGTAGCCCTAAGCAGAGACTGTGGAAAAGCACTTTCATTGAAAGGGATTGCCAAGCTTCCAGGAAATTACGAGTTTCCGAAATACCAGCAAATATTTTTTCACCCAATCTGAATGATACGTGGTCGTAATGACAAGGACACAAATCCCCCCTGGCCCACCAAATTTTGTTCTTCTAGGTTGAAGCATTCGTTTACAGTAGCAGTTTATATTTTTAGGTTTCCCTGTGTTCTCTCCTATATAGATAGATGAATTTGAAACTCTAAATTCAACATGGTTTCTAGTAGCTCTTTGAAACTTGATAAAATAAAGGTGTTCTCAGTTTTGTCTCTATGGTTTGTTTCCTCTTCAAGTAAACCTAGGCACACACTGTGGAAAAGCACTTTCATTGAGAGGGGTTGCAAAGCTTCTAAGAAATAACGAGATTCCGAAATACTAGCCAATATTTTTTCACCCAATCATGATGATACTTGGTGTTAATGATCAGTACACAAATCCCACTTGGCTCACCAAATTTTGCTCTTCTGGTTTGAAGCATTCCTCTACAGTAGCAGTTTTTATATTTAGTTTTCCCTCTCTTCTCTCCTATATAGTTAAATGAATTTGGAAATCTAAATCCAACATGGTTTGTAGTAGCTCTTTGAAACTTGACAAAAAAAGTAGTTCTCAGTTTTGTCTCTATGGTTTGTATCCTCTTCAAGTAGCCCTTAGCAAAGACTGTGGAAAAGCACTTTCATTGAAAGGGGTTGCCAAGCTTCCAAGAAATTAGGATTTTCCGAAATAACAGCAAATATTTTTTACCCAATCTGGATGATACGTGGTGGTAATGACAAGAACACAAATCCCACTTTTCTCACCAAATTTTGTTCTTCTAGGTTTAAGCGTTCGTCTACAGTAGCAGTTTTTATATTTAGGTTTCCCTCTGTTCTCTCCTATATAGATAGATGAATTTGGAACTCTAAATCCAACATGGTTTGTAGTAGCTCTTTGAAACTTGACAAAATAAAGGAGTTCTCACTTTTTTCGCTATGGTTTGCTTCCTCTTCAAGTAGCCCTAGGCACAGACTGTGGAAAAGCACTTTCATTGAGAGGAGTTGCGAAGCTTCCAAGAAATAACGAGATTCCGAAACACCAGCAAATATTTTTTCACCCAATCTTGATGATACGTGGTGGTAAAGATCGGTACACAAATCCCACTTGACTCACCAAGTTTTGTTCTTCTAGGTTGAAGCGTTCGTTTACAGTAGCAGTTTTTATTTTTAGGTTTCCCTCTGTTCTCTCCTATATAGATAGATGAATTTGGAACTCTAAATCCAACATGGTTTGCAGTAGCTATTTGAAACTTGACAAAATAAAGGAGTTCTCAGTTTTTTCTCAATTTTTTGTTTCCTCTTCAATTAGCCCTAGGCACAGACTGTGGAAAAGCACTTTCATTGAGAGGGGTTGCCAAGCATCTAAGAAATAACGAGTTTCCGAAATATCAGCAAATATTTTTTCACCCAATCTGGATGATACGTGGTGGTAATGACAAGTACACAAATTCCCATAAGCTCACCAAATTTTGTTCTTCTAGGTTGAAGCATTCGTTTACAGTAGCGGTTTTATTTTTTTTTTTAGGTTTCCCTCTGTTCTCTCCTATATAGATGAATGAATTTGGAACTCTTAATCCAACATGATTTTTAGTAGCTCTTTGAAACTTGACAAAATAAAATGGTTCTCATTTTTGTCTCTATGGTTTGTTTCCTCCTCAAGTGTCCCTAAGCAGAGAGTGTGGAAAAGCACTTTCATTGAGAGGGGTTGCCAAGCTTCTAAGAATTAGCGAGTTTCCGAAATACCAGCAAATATTTTTTCACCCAATCTTGATGATACGTGGTGGTAATGATCAGTACACAAATAACACTTCGCTCACCAAAATGTGTTCTTCTAGGTTGAAGCGTTCGTCTACAGTAGCAGTTTTTATATTTAGGTTTCCCTTTGTTCTCTCCTATATAGAAAAATGAATTTGGAAATCTAAATCCAACATGGTTTGTAGTAGCTCTTTGAAACTTGACAAAATGAAGGAGTTCTCAGTTTTGTCTCTATGGTTTGTTTCCTCTTCAAGTAGCCCTAAGCAGAGACTGTGGAAAAGCACTTTCATTGAGAGGGGTTGCCAAATTTCCAAGAAATTACGAGTTTCCGAAAAACGACCAAATATTTTTTCACCCAAACTTGATGATAGGTGGTGGTAATGACAAGTACACAAATCCCACTTGGCTCACCAAATTTTGTTCTTCTAGGTTGAAGCGTTCGTCTACAGTAGCAGTTTTTATATTTAGGTTTCCCTCTGTTCTCTCCTATATAGATAGATGAATTTGGAACTCTAAATCCAACATGGTTTGTAGTAGCTCTTTGAAACCTGACAAAATAAAGGAGTTCTCAGTTTTGATTCTATGATTTGTTTCCTTTTCAAGTAGCCCTAGGTACAGACTGTGGAAAAGCACTTTCATTGAAAGGGTTTGCCAAACTTCTAAGAAATAACGAGTTTCCAAAATACCAGCAAATATTTTTTCACCCAATCTTGATGATACGTGGTGGTAATGATCAGTACACAAATCCCACATGGCTCACCAAATTGTGTTCTTCTAGGTTGAAGGGTTCCTCTACAGTAGCAGTTTTTATATTTAGGTTTTCCTCTGTTCTCTCCTATATAGATAGCTGAATTTGGAACTCTAAATCCAACATGGTTTGTACTAGCTCTTTGAAACTTTACAAAAAAAGTAGTTCTCATATTTGTCTCTATAATTTGTTTCCTCTTCAAGTAGCCTTAATAAGAGACTGTGGAAAAGCACTTTCATTGAAAGGAGTGTGAAGCTTCCAAGAAATTATGAGTTTCCGAAATTCCAGCAAATACTTTTTCACCCAATCTAGATGATACGTGATGGTATTGACAAGTACACAAATCCCACTTGGCTCACCAAATTTTGTTGTTCTAGGTTGAAGCGTTCGTTTACAGTAGCAGTTTTTTTTTTTTTTTTTTTTTTTTTTTTTTTTTTTTTTAGGTTTCATTCTGTTCTCTCTTATATAGACCGAAAAATTTGGAACTCTAAATCCAACATGGTTTGTAGTAGCTCTTTGAAACTTGACAAAATAAATTAGTTCTCAGTTTTGTCTCTATGGTTTGTATCCTCTTAAAGTAGCCCTAGGCACAGACTGTGGAAAAGCACTTTAATTGAGTAGGGTTGCCAAGCTTCTAAGAAATAACGAGTTTCCAAAATACCAGCTAATATTTTTTCACCCAATCTTTGTGATACTCGGTGGTAATGATCGGTACACAAATACCACTTGGCTCACCCAATTTTGTTCTTCTATGTTGAAGCGTTCGTTTACAGTAGCAGTTTTTATTTTTAGGTTTCACTCTGTTCTCTCATATATAGATAAATGAATTTGGAACTCTAAATCCAACATGGTTTGTAGTAGCTCTTTGAAACTTGACAAAATAAAGGAGTTCTCAGTTTTGTCTCTATGGTTTGTTTCCTCTTCAAGTAGCCCTAGGCACAGACTGTGAAAAGCACTTTCATTGAGAGGGGTTGCTAAGCTTCTAAAAAATAACGAGTTTCCAAAATACCAGCAAATATTTTTTCACCCAATCTTGATGATACTTGGTGGTAATGATCAGTCCACCAATCCCACTTGGCTCACCAAATTTTGTTCTTCTATGTTTAAGCGTTCGTCTACACTAGCAGTTTTTAAATTTAGGTTTCACTCTGCCCTCTCTTTTATAGATAGATGAATTTGGAACTCAAAACCTAACATGGTTTGTAGTAGCTCTTTGAAACTTGACAAAATAAAGGAGTTCTCAGTTTTGTCTCTATGGTTTGTTTCCTCTTCAAGTTGCCCTAGGCACAGACTTGGAAAAGCAATTTCATTGAGAGGGGTTGTCAAGCTTCTAAGAAATAACGAGTTTCCGAAATACCAGCAAATATTTTTTCACCCAATCTTGATGATACTTGGTGGTAATGATCAGTCCACAAATCCCACTTGGCTCACCAAATTTTGTTCTTCTAGGTTTAAGCGTTCGTCTACAGTAGCAGTTTTTATATTTAGGTTTCACTCTGTTCTCTCTTATATAGATAAATGAATTTGGAACTCTAAATCCAACATGGTTTGTACTAGCGCTTTGAAACTTCACAATAAAAGTAGTTCTCAGTTTCGTCTCAATAATTTGTTTCCTCTTCAAGTAGCCCTAAGAAGAGACTGTGGAAAAGCACTTTCATTGAAAGGAGTTGTGAAGCTTCCAAGAAATTATGAGTTTCCGAAATACCAGCAAATACTTTTTCACCCAATCTTGATGATACGCGGTGGTAATGACAAGTACACAAATCCAACTTGGCTCACCGAATTTTGTTCTTCTAGGTTGAAGTGTTCGTTTACAGTAGCAGTTTTTATTTTTAGGTTTCATTCTGTTCTCTCTTATATAGATCGAAAAATTTGGAACACTAAATCCAAAATGGTTTGTAGTAGCTTTTGAAACTTGACAAAATAAAGTAGTTCTCTGTATTGTCTCTATGGTTTGTATCCTCTTCAAGTAACCCTAGGCACACTGTGGAAAATCACTTTCATTGAAAGGGGTTGCCAAGCATCCAAGAAATAACGAGTTTCCGAATTACCAGCAAATATTTTTTTACCCAATCTTGATGATACTTGGTGGTAATGATCTGTACACAAATCCCATTGACTCACCAAATTTTGACACTTCTAGGTTGAAGCATTCGTTTACAGTAGCAGTTTATATTTTTAGGTTTCCCTCTGTTCTCTCCTATGTAGATAGATGAATTTGGAACTCTAAATCCAACATGGTTTGTAGTAGCTCTTTGAAACTTGACAAAATAAAGGAGATCTCAGTTTTGTCTCTCTGGTTGGTTTCCTGTTCAAGTAGCCATAGGCACAGACTGTGGAAAAGCACTTTCATTGAGAGGGGTTGCCAATCTTCTAAGAAATAACGAGTTTCCGACATACCAGCAAATATTTTTTCACCCTATCTTGATGATACTTGGTGGTAATGATCAGTACACCAATCCCACTTGGCTCACCAAATTTTGTATTTCTAGGTTGAAGCGTTCGTCTACAGTAGCAGTTTTTATATTTAGGTTTCACTCTCTTCTTTTCTATATAGATAGATGAATTTGGAACTCTAAATCCACCATGGTTTGTAGTAGCTCTTTGAAACTTGACAAAATAAAGGAGTTCTGAGTATTGTCTCTATGGTTTGTTTCCTCTTCAAGTAGCCCTTGGCACAGACTGTGGAAAAGCACTTTCATTGAAGGGGGTTGCCAAGTTTCCAAGAAATAACGAGTTTCCGAAATACCAGCAAATATTTTTTCACCCTATCTTGATGATACTTGGCGATAATGATCAGTACACAAATCCCACTTGGCTCAATAAATTGTGTTCTTCTAGGTTGAAGCGTTCGTCTACAGTAGCAGTTTTTATATTTAGGTTTCCCTCTGTTCTCTCCTATATGGATAGATGAATTTGGAACTCTAAATCCAACATGGTTTGTAGTATCTCCTTGAAACTTGACAAAATAAAGGAGTTCTCAGTTTTGTCTCTATGGTTTGTTTCCTCCTCAAGTAGCCCTAAGCAGAGACTGTGGAAAAGCACTTTCATTGAAATGGGTTGCCAAGCTTTCAAGAATTTAGGAGTTTCCAAAATACCAGCAAATATTTTTTCACACAGTCTTGATGAACGTGGTGGTAATGACAAGTACACAAATCCCACTTGGCTCACCAAGTTTTGTTCTTCTAGGTTGAAGCGTTCGTTTACAGTAGCATTTTTTATTTTTAGGTTTCTCCCTGTTCTCTCCTATATAGATAGATGACTTTGGAAATCTAAATCCAACATGGTTTGTAGTAGCTCTTTGAATATTGACAAAAAGTAGTTCTTAATTTTGTCTCTATGATTTGTTTCCTCTTCAAGTAGTCCTAAGCAGAGACTGTGGAAAAGAACTTTCATTGACTGGAGTTGCCAAGCTTTCGAGAAATTACGAGTTTCCGAAATGCCAGCAAACATTTTTTACCCAATCTTGATGATACGTGGTGGTAATGACATGTACACAAATCCCACTTGGCTTACCAAATTTTGTTCTTCTAGGTTGAAGCGTTCGTTTACAGTAGCAGTTTTTATTTTTAGGTTTCACTTTGTTATCTCCTATATAGATAGATGAATTTGGAATGCTAAATCCAACATGGTTTGTAGTAGCTATTTGAAACTTGACAAAATAAAGTAGTGCTCAGGTTTGTCTCTATGGTTTGTTTCATCTTCTAGTAGCCCTAGGCACAGACTGTGGAAAAGCACTTTCATTGAAAGGGGTTGCCATCTTCCAAGAAAAAACGAGTTTCCGAAATACCACGAAATATTTTTTCACCCAATCTCGATGATACTTGGTGGTAATTATGAGTACACAAATCCCAGTTGGCTCACCAAATTTTGTTCTTCGAGGTGAAGCGGTCATTTACAGTAGTAGTTTTTATTTTTAGGTTTCACTCTGTTCTCTCCAATATAGATAGAAGAATTTGGAACTCTTAATCCAACATGGTTTGTAGTAGCTTTTTGAAACTTGACAAAATAAAGGAGTTCTCAGTTTTGTCCCTATGGTTTTTTTCCTCTTCAAGTAGTCCTAAGCAGAGACTGTGGAAAAGCACTTTGATTGAAAGGAGTTGCCAAGCTTCCAAGAAATTACCAGTTTCCGAAATACCAGCAAATATTTTTTCTCCCAATCTTGATGATACGTGCTGGTAATGACAAGTACACAATTCCCACTTGGCTCACCAAATTTTGTTCTTCCAGGTTGAAGCGTTCGTTTACAGTTACAGTTTTTCTTTTTAGGTTTCCCTCTGTTCTCTCCTATATAGAGAGCTAAATTTGGAACTCTAAATCCAACATGATTTCCACTAGCTCTTTGAAACTTTACAAAAAAAGTAGTTCTCAGTTTTGTCTCAATAATTTGTTTCCTCTTCAAGTAGCCCTAAGAAGAGACTGTGGAAAAGCACTTTCATTGAAAGGAGTTGTGAAGCTTCCAAGAAATTACGAGTTTCCGAAATACCAGCAAATACTTTTTCACCCAATCTTGATGATACGTGTTTGTAATGACAAGTACACAAATCCCACTTGGCTCACCAAATTTTGTTTTCTAGGTTGAAGCGTTCGTTTACAGTAGCAGTTTTTATTTTTAGGTGTCATTCTGTTCTCTCTTATATAGATCGAAAAATTTGGAACTCTAATTCCAACATGGTTTGTAGTAGCTTTTGAAACCTGACAAAATAAAGTAGTTCTCTGTATTGTCTCAATGGTTTGTTTCCTCTTCAAGTAGCCCTAGGCACAGACTGTGGAAAATCACTTTCATTGAGAGGGGTTGCCAAGCTTCCAAGAAATAACGAGTTTCCGAAATACCAGCAAATTTTTTTTACCCAATCTTGATGGTACTTGGTGGTAATGATCTGTACACAAATAACATTGACTCACCAAATTTTGACACTTCTAGGTTGAAGCATTCGTTTACAGTAGCAGTTTATATTTTTAGGTTTCCCTCTGTTCTCTCCTATGTAGATAGATGAATTTGGAACTCTAAATAAAACATGGTTTGTAGTAGCTCTTTGAAACTTGACAAAATAAAGGAGATCTCAGTTTTGTCTCTGGTTGGTTTCCTGTTCAAGTAGCCATAGGCACAGACTGTGGAAAAGCACTTTCATTGACAGGGGTTGCCAATTTTCTAAGAAATAACGAGTTTCCGAAATACCAGCAAATATTTTTTCACCCAAACTTGATGATACTTGGTGGTAATGATCAGTACACCAATCCCACTTGGCTCACCAAATTTTGTATTTCTAGGTTGAAGCGTTCGTCTACAGTAGCAATTTTTATATTTAGGTTTCTCTATGTTCTTTTCTATATAGATAGATGAATTTGGAACTCTAAATCCATCATGGTTTGTAGTAGCTCTTTGAAACTTGACAAAATAAAGGAGTTCTGAGTATTGTCTCTATGGTTTGTTTCCTCTTCAAGTAGCCCTAGGCACAGACTGTGGAAAAGCACTTTCATTGAAGGGGGTTGCCAAGCTTCCAAGAAATAACGAGTTTCCGAAATACCAGCAAATATTTTTTCACCCAATCTTGATGATACTTGGCGATAATGATCAGTACACAAATCCCACTTAGCTCAATAAATTGTGTTCTTCTAGGTTGAAGCGTTCGTCTACAGTAGCAGTTTTTATATTTAGGTTTCCCTCTGTTCTCTCCTATATAGATAGATGAATTTGGAACTCTAAATCCAACATGGTTTGTAGTATCTCCTTGAAACTTGACAATATAAAGGGGTTCTAAGTTTTGTCTCTATGGTTTCTTTCGTCCTCAAGTAGCCCTAAGCAGAGACTGTGGAAAAGCACTTTCATTGAAATGGGTTGCCAAGCTTTCAAGAAATTAGGAATTTCCAAAATACCAACAAATATTTTTTCACCCAGTCTTGATGAACGTGGTGGTAATGAAAAGTACACAAATCCCACTTGGCTCACCAAGTTTTGTTCTTCTAGGTTGAAGCGTTCGTTTACAGTAGCATTTTTTATTTTTAGGTTTCACCCTGTTCTCTCCTATATAGATAGATGAATTTGGAACTCTAAATCCAACATGGTTTGTAGTAGCTCTTTGAATATTGACAAAAAGTAGTTCTTTATTTTGTCTCTATGATTTGTTTCCTCTTCAAGTAGTCCTAAGCAGAGACTGTGGAAAAGAACTTTCATTGAAAGGAGTTGCCAAGTTTTCGAGAAATTACGAGTTTCCGAAAACCAGCAAATATTTTTTCACCCAATCTTGATGATACGTGGTGGTAATGACAAGTACACAAATCCCACTTGGCTTACCAAATTTTGTTCTTCTAGGTTGAAGCGTTCGTTTACAGTAGCAGTTTTTATTTTTAGGTTTCACTTTGTTATCTCCTATAGAGATAGATGAATTTGGAATGCTAAATCCAACATGGTTTGTAGTAGCTATTTGAAACTTGACAAAATAAAGGAGTTCTGAGTATTGTCTCTATGGTTTGTTTCCTCTTCAAGTAGCCCTAGGCACAGACTGTGGAAAAGCATTTTCATTGAAGGGGGTTGCCAAGCTTCCAAGAAATAACGAGTTTCCTAAATACCAGCAAATATTTTTTCACCCAATCTTGATGATACTTGGCGATAATGATCAGTACACAAATCCCACTTGGCTCAATAAATTGTGTTCTTCTAGGTTGAAGCGTTCGTCTACAGTAGCAGTTTTTATATTTAGGTTTCCCTCTGTTCTCTCCTATATAGATAGATGAATTTGGAACTCTAAATCCAACATGGTTTGTAGTATCTCCTTGAAACTTGAAAAAATAAAGGAGTTCTCAGTTTTGTCTCTATGGTTTCTTTCCTCCTCAAGTAGCCCTAAGCAGAGACTTTGGAAAAGCACTTTCATTGAAATGGGTTGCCAAGCTTTCAAGAAGTTAGGAGTTTCCAAAATACCAACAAATATTTTTTCACTCAGTCTTGATGAACGTGGTGGTAATGACAAGTACACAAATCCCACTTGGCTCACCAAGTTTTGTTCTTCTAGGTTGAAGCGTTCGTTTACAGTAGCAGTTTTTCTTTTTAGGTTTCACTCTGTTCTCTCCTATACAGATGGATGAATTTGGAACTCTAAATCCAACATGGTTTGTAGTAGCTCTTTGAAACTTGACAAAATAATGTATTCCTCAGTTTTGTCTTATGGTATGTTTCCTCTTCACGTAGCCCTAGGCACAGACTGTGGAAAAGCACTTTCATTGAGTATGGTTGCCAAGCTTGTAAGAAATAAAAATTTCCGAAATACCAGCAAATATTTTTCACCCAATGTTGATGATACGTGGTGGTAATGATCAGTACACAAATCCCACTTGCCTCACCAAATTTTGTTCTTCTAGGTTGAAGCGTTCGGCTATAGTATCAGTTTTTATGTTTAGGTTTCACCCTGCTCTCTCCTATATAGATAGATGAATTTGGAACTCTAAATCAAACATGGTTTGTAGTAGCTCTTTGAAACTTGACAAAATAAAGGAGTTCTCAGTTTTGTCTCTATGGTTTGTTTCCTCTTCCAGTAGTCCTAAGCAGAGACCGTGGAAAAGCACTTTCATTGAAAGGGGTTGCCAAGCTTCCAAGAAATTACGAGTTTCCGAAATACCAGCAAATATTTTTTCACCCTCTCGATGATACTTGGTGGTAATGATCGGTACACAAATCCCACTTGGCTCACAAAATTTTGTTCTTCTAGTTTGAAGCTTTCGTTTATGGTAGCAGTTTATATTTTTAGGTTTCCCTCTGTTCTCTCCTATATAGATAGATGAATTTGGAACTCTAAATCCAACATCGTTTGTAGTAGCTCTTTGAAACTTGACAATACAAAGTAGTTCTCAGTTTTGTCTCTATGGTTTGTATAGTCTTCAAGTAGCCCTAATAAGATACTGTGGAAAGCACTTTCATTGAAAGGGGTTGCCAAGCTTCCAAGAAATTACGAGTTTCTTAAATACCAGCAAATATTTTTTAACCCGATCTTGATGATACTTGGTGGTAATGATCAGTACACAAATCAAACTTGACTCACCAAATTTTGTTCTTCGAGGTTGAAGCGTTCGTCTAGAGTACCAGTTTTTATATTTAGGTTTCACTCAATTCTCTCCTATACAGATAGATGAATTTGGAACTCTAAATCCAACATGGTTTGTCGTAGCTCTTTGAAACTTGACAAAATAAAGGAGTTCTCAGTTTTGTTTGCATGGTTTGTTTCCTCTTCAAGTAGCCCTAGGCACAGACTGTCTAAAAGCACTTTTATTGCGAGGGATTGCCAATCTTCTAAGAAATAACGAGTTTCTGAAATACCAGCAAATATTTTTTCACCCAATCTTGATGATACTTTGTGGTAATGAACAGTACACAAATCCCACTTGGCTCACCAAATTTTGTTCTTCTAGGTTGAAGCGTTCGTCTACAGTAGCAATATTTATATTTAAGTTTTCCTTTGTTCTCTCCTATATAGATAGATGAATTAGGAACTCTAAATCCATCATGGTTTGTAGTAGCTCTTTGAAACTTGACAATACAAAGTAGTTCTCAGTTTTGTCTCTATGGTTTGTATAGTCTTCAAGTAGCCCTAAGCAGAGACTGTGGAAAAGCACTTTCATTGAAAGGGATTTCGAAACTTCCAAGAATTTTCGAGTTTCTTAAATACCAGCAAATATTTTTACACCCAATCTTGATGATACGTGGTGGTAATGACAAGTACACAAATCCCATTTGGCTCACCAAATTTTGTTCTTCTAGGTTGAAGCGTCGTCTACAGTAGCAGTTTCTATATTTAGGTTTCCCTCTGTTATCTCTTATATAGATAGATGAATTTAAAACGCTAAATCCAACATGGTTTGTAGTAGCTCTTTGAAACTTGACCAAAAAAAGTAGTTTTCACTTTTATCTCTATGGTTTGTTTCCTCTTCAAGTAGCCCTAAGCAGAGACTGTGGTAAAGCACTTTCATTGAAAGGGGTTCCCAAGCTTCCAAGAAATTACGAGTTTCCGAAATACCAGCAAATATTTTTTCACCCAATCTTGATGATACTTGGTGGTAATGATCATACACAAATCCCACGTGGCTCACCAAATTGTGTTCTTCTAGGTTGAAGCGTTCGTCTACAGTAGCAGTGTTTATATTTAGGTTTCCCTCTGTTCTCTCCTATATAGATAGATGAATTTGGAACTCTAAATCCAACATCGTTTGTAGTAGCTCTTTGAAACTTGACAATACAAAGTAGTTCTCAGTTTTGTCTCTATGGCTTGTATAGTCTTCAAGTAGCCCTAATCAGATACTGTGGAAAAGCACTTTCATTGAAAGGGATTTCCAAGCTTCCAAGAAATTACGAGTTTCTTAAGTACCAGCAAATATTTTTTCACCCAATCTTGATGATACTTGGTGGTGATGATCAGTACACAAATCAAACTTGACTCACCAAATTTTGTTCTTCTAGGTTGAAGCGTTCGTCTAGAGTAGCAGTTTTTATATTTAGGTTTCACTCTATTCTCTCTTGTAGAGATAGATGAATTTGGAACTCTAAATCCAACATGGTTTCTAGTAGCTCGTTGAAACTTGACAAAATAAAGGAGTTCTCAGTTTTGTCTCTATGGTTTGTTTCCTCTTCAAGTAGCCCTAGGCACAGACTGTGGAAAAGCACTTTAATTGAGAGGGGTTGCCAAGCTTCTAAGAAATAACGATTTTCCGAAATACCAGCAAATATATATTCACCCAATCTTGATAATACTTGGTGGTAATGATCATTACACAAATCCCACTTGGCTCAACAAATTTTGTTCTTCTAGGTGGAAGCGTTCGTCTACAGTAGCAATTTTTATATTTAGGTTTCACTCTGTTCTCTCTTATATGGATAGATGAATATGGAACTCTAAATCCAACATCGTTTGTAGTACCTCTTTGAAACTTGACAAGAAAAGTAGTTCTCAGTTTTGTCTTTTGATTTGTTTCCTCTTCAAGTACCCCTAGGCACAGACTGCGGAAAAGCACTTTCAATCAGAGGGGTTGCCAATCTTCTAAGAAATAACGAGTTTCCGAAATACCAGCAAATATTTTTTCACCCAATCTTGATGATACTTGGTGGTAATGATCAGTACACAAATCCCACTTGACTCACCAAATTTTCTTCTTCTATTTTTAAGCGTTCGTCTACATTAGTGGTTTTTCTATTTAGGTTTAAATCTGTTCTCTCTAATATAGATGGAAGAATTTGGAACTCTAAATCCAACATGGTTTGTAGTAGCTCTTTGAATCTTGACAAAATAACGTAGTTCTCAGTTTTGTCTCTATGATTTGTTTCGTCATCAAGTAGCCATAAGCAGAGACTATGGAAAAGCACTTTCATTGAAAGGAGTTGCCAAGCTTCCAAGAAATTATGAGTTTCGGAAAAACCAGCAAATACTTTTTCACCCAAAATTGATGATACGTGGTTGTAATGACAAGTACACAAATCCCACTTGGCTCACCAAATTTGTTCTTTTAGGTTGAAGCGTTCGTTCACAGTAGCAGTTTTTATTTTTAGGTATCACTTTGTTCTCTCCTATATAGATAGATGATTTGGGAACTCTAAATCCAACATGGTTTGCAGTAGCTCTCTGAAACTTGACAAATTAAAGGAGTTCTCTGTTTTGTCTCTATGGTTTGTTTCCTCTTCATGTATCCCTAGGCACAGACTGTGGAAAAGCACTTTCATTGAGAGGGTTTGCCAAGCTTCTAAGAAATAACGAGTTTCCGAAATACGAGCAAATATTTTTTTAACCCAATCTTGATGATACTTGGTGGTAATGATCAGTACACCAATCCCACTTGGCTCACCAATTTTGTTCTTCTAGGTTGAAGCGTTCGTCTACAGTATCAGTTTTTATATTAGGTTTCACTCTGTTCTCTTCTATATACATAGATGAATTTGGAATTCAAAATCCAACATGTTTTGTAGTAGCTCTTTGAAACTTGACAAAATAAAGTAGTTCTCAGTATTGTCTCCATGGTTTGTTCCTCTTCCAGTAGCCCTAGGCACAGACTGTGGAATAGCACGTTCATTGAGAGGGCTTGCCAAGCTTCTAAGAAATAACGAGTTTTCGAAATACCAGCAAATATTTTTTCACCCAATCTTGATGATACTTGGTGGTAATGATCAGTACGCCAATCCCACTTGGCTCACCAATTTTGTTTTTCTAGGTTGAAGAGTTCGTCTACAGTATCAGTTTTTATATTAGGTTTCACTCTGTTCTCTTCTATATAGATAGGTGAATTTGGAACTCTAAATCAAACATGTTTTGTAGTAGCTCTTGGAAATTTACAAAATAAAGTAGTTCTCAGTATTGTCTCCATGGTTTGTTTCTCTTCAAGTAGCGCTAGGCACAGACTGTGGAGAAGCACTTTCATTGAGAGGGGTTGCCAAGCTTCTAAGAAATAACGAGTTTCCGAAATACCAGCAAACGTTTTTTCAACCAATCTTGATGATACGTGGTGGTAATGATCAGTACCCAAATCCCACTTGGACCACCAAATTTTGTTCTTCTAGGTTTAAGCGTTCGCCTATAGTAGCATTTTTTATATTTAGGTTTCACTCTATTCTCTACTATATATATAGATGAATTTGGAACTCTAAATCCAACATGGATTGTAGTAGCTCTTTGAAACTTGACAAAATAAAAGAGTTCTCAGTTTTGTCTCTATGATTTGTTCCTCTTCAAATAGCCCTAAGCAGTGACTGTGGAAAAGCACTTTCATTGAAAGGGGTTGCCAAGCTTCGAAGAAATTACGAGTTTCCGAAATAGCAGCAAATATTTTTTCACCCAATCTTTATGATACTTGGTTGTAATGAAAAGTACACAATTCCCACTTGGCTCACCAAATTTTGTTCTTCTAGGTTGAAGCGTTCGTTTACAGTAGCAGTTTTTATATTTAAGTTTCACTCTGTTCTCTCCTATATAGATAGATGAATTTGGAACTCTAAATCCAACATGGTTTGTAGTAGCTCTTTGAAACTTGACTAAATAAAGGAGTTCTCAGTACTTTCTCTATGGTTTGTTTCCTCTTCAAGTACCCCTAGGCAAACACTGTGGAAAAGCACTTTCATTGAGAGGTGTTGCCAAGCTTCTAAGAAATAACGAGTTCCCGAAAAACCAGCAAATATTTTTTCACCCAATCTTGATGATACTTGGTGGTAATGATTAGGCCACATATCCCAATTGGCTCACCAAATGTTGTTCTTCTATGTTTAAGCGTTCGTCTACAGTAGCAATTTTTATATTTAGGTTTCACACTGTTCTCTCTTATATGGATAGATGTATATGGAACTCTAAATCCAACATGGTTTGTAGTAGCTCTTTGAAACTTGACAAAATAAAGGAGTTCTCAGTTTTGTCTCTATGATTTGTTTCCTCTTCAAGTAGCCCTAGGCACAGACTGTGAAAAATCACTTTCATAGAAAGGGGTTGCCAAGCTTCCAAGAAATAACGAGTTTAAAAATTGCCAGCAAATATTTATTCACCCAATCTTGATGATACTTGCTGGTAATGATCGGTACACAATCCCATTGACTCACCAAATTTTGTTCTTCTAGTTTGAAGTGTTCGAATATGTAGCAGTTTATATTTTTAGGTTTCCCTCTGTTCTCTCCTATATAGATAGTTGAATTTGGAACTCTAAATCCAACATGGTTTGTAGTAGCTCTTTGAAACTTGACAAAAAAAAGTAGCTCTCAGTTTTGTCTCTATGATTTGTTTCCTCTTCAAGTAGCCCTAAGCAGAGACTGTGGAAAAACACTTTCATTGAAAGGAGTTGAAAAGCTTCCAAGACATTGCGAGTTTCTGAAATACCAGCAAATACATGTTCACCCAATCTTGATGATACGTGGTGGTAATGACAAGCACACAAATCCCACTTGGCTCAATATATTTTGTTCCTCTAGGTTGAAGCGTTCGTTTACAGTAGCAGTTTTTATTTTTAGGTTTCACTCTGTTCTCTCCTATATAGATAGATGAATTTGGAACTCTAAATCCAACATGGTTTGTAGTAGCTCTTTGAAACTTGACAAAATAGAGGACTTCTCACTTTTGTCTCTATGATTTGTTTCCTCTTCATGTAGCCCTAAGCAGAGACTGTGGAAAGCACTTTCATAGAAAGGATTGAGAAGCTCCCAAGAAATTATGGGTTTGCGAAATACCAGCAAATATTTTTTCACCCAATCTTGATGATATGAAGTGGTAATGACAAGTACACAAATCCCACTTGGCTCATGAAATTTTGTTTTTCTAGGTTGAAGCGTTCGTTTACAGTACCAGTTTTTATTTTTAGGTTTCCCTTTGTTCTCTCCTATATAGATACATAAATTTGGAACTCTAAATCCAACATGGTTTGTAGTAGCTCTTTGAAACTTGACAAATTAAAGAAGTTCTCAGTTTTGTCTCTATGGTTTGTTTCCTCTTCAGGTAGCCCTAAGCAGAGACTGTGGAAAAGCACTTCCATTGAAAGTGGTTGCAAATCTTCGAAGAAATAACAAGTTTCCGAAATACCAGCAAATATTTTTTTATCCGATCTTGATGATACTTGGTGGTAATGATCGGTACAGAAATCCCAAATGACTCACCAAATTTTCTTCTTCTAGTTTGAAGCGTTCGTTTACAGTAGCAGTTTATATTTTTAGTTTCCCTCTTTTCTCTCCTATATAGATAGCTGAATTTGGATCTCTAAATCCAACATGGTTTGTAGTAGCTCTTTGAAATTTGACAAAATAAAGGAGTTCTCAGTTTTGTCTCTATGATTTGTTTCCTCTTCAAGTAGCCCTAGGCACAGACTGTGGAAAATCACTTTCATTGAGAGGGGTTGCCAAGCTTCTAAGAAATAACGAGTTTCCGAAATATCAGCAAATATTTTTTCACCCAATCTTGATGATACTTTGTGGTAATGATCGGTACTCAAAGCCAACTTGACTCACCAAATTTTGTTCTTCTAAGTTGAAGCGTTCGTTTACAGTAGCAGTTTATATTTTAGGTTTCCCTCTGTTCTCTCATATATAGATAGATGAATTAGGAACTCTAAATCCAACATGGTTTGTAGTCGCTATTTGAAACTTGACAAAACAAAGGAATTCTCAGTTTTGTCTCTATGATTTGTTTCCTCTTCAAGTAGACCAAAGCAGAGACTGTGGAAAAGCACTTTCATTGAAAGGGGTTGCCAAGCTTCCAAGAAATAACGAGTTTCCAAAATACCAGCAAATATTTTTTCACCCAATCTTGATGATACTGGGTGGTAATCATCGGTACACAAATCCCACTTGACTCATCACATTTTGTTCTTCTAGGTTGAAGCGTTCGTTCACAGTAGCAGTATATATTTTTAGGTTTCCCTCTGTTCTCTCCAATATAGATAGATGAATTTGGAACTCTAAATCCAACATGGTTTGTAGTAGCTCTCTGGAACTTGACAAAATAAAGGAGTTCTCATTTTTGTGTCTATGATTTGTTTACTCTTCAAATAGCCCTAAGCAGAGACTGTGGAAAAGCCGTTTCACTGAAAGGAGTTGCCAAGCTTCCAAAAAATTACGAGTTTCCGAAATACCAGCAAATACTTTTTCACCCAATCTTGATGATACGTGGTGGTATGACAAGTACACAAATCTCACTTGGCTCACCAAATTTTGTTCTTCAAGGTTGAAGCGTTCCTTTACAGTAGTAGTTTTTATTTTTAGGTTTCACTTTGTTCTCTCCTATATAGATAGATGAATTTGGAACTCTAAATCCAACATGGTTTGTAGAACCTCAATGAAACTTCACAAAAAAAAGTAGTTCTCAGATTTGTCTCTATGGTTTGTTTCCTTTTCAAGTAGCCCTAAGCAGACACTGTGAAAAGCACTTTCATTGAAAGGGGTTGCCAAGCTTCAAGGAAATTACGAGTTTCCGAAATACCAACAAAATTTTTTGACCCAATCTTGATGATACGTGGTGGTAATGACAAGTACACAAATCCCACTTGGCTCAACAAATTTTGTTCTTCTAGTTTGCAGAGTTCGTCTACAGTAGCAGTTTTTATTTTTAGGTTTCACTCTGTTCTCTCTTATATAGATAGATGAATTTGGAAGTCTAAATCCAACATAGTTTGTAGTACCTGTTTGTAACTTGAGAAAATAAAGGAGTTCTCAGTTTTATCACTAAGGTTTGTTTCCTCTTCAAGTAGCCATATGCACAAAGTATTGAAGAGCACTTTCAATGCGAGGGGTTGCCAAACTTCTAGGAAATAACGAGTTTCCGAAACACCAGCAAATATTTTTTCACCCAATCTTGATGATACATGGTGGTAATGATCAGTACACAAATCCTACTTGACTCACCAAGTTTGGTTCTTCTAAGTTGAAGCGTTCGTTTACAGTTGCAGTTTATATTTTTAGGTGTCCCTCTGTTCTCTCCTATATAGATAGATGAATTTGGAACTCTAAATCCAACATGGTTTTGTAGTAGCTCTTTGAAACTTGACAAAATAAAGGAGTTCTCAGTTTTATCTCTATGATTTGTTTCCTCTTCAAGTAGCCCTAAGCAGAGACTGTGAAAAAGCACTTTCATTGAAATGGTTTCCCAAGCTAACAAAAAATTACGGGTTTCCGAAATACCAGGAAATATTTTTTCACCCAATCTTGATGATACTTGGTGGTAATTACAAGTACACAAATCCCACTTGTCTCACCAAATTTTGCTCTTCTACTTTGAAGCCTTCGTTTACAAGAGCAGTTTTTATTTTTAGGTTTCCCTCTGTTCTCTCCCATATAGATAGATAAATTTGGAACTCTAAATCCAACATGGTTTGTAGTAGCTCTTTGAAACTTGACAAAATAAAAATGTTCTCAGTTTTGTCTCTATGGTTTGTTTCCTCTTCAAATAGCCTTGGCACAGACTGGGGAAAAGCACATTCATTGAGAGGGGTTGAAAAGCTTCTAAGAAATAACGAGTTTCTGAAATACCATTAAATATTTTTTCACGCAATCTTGATGATACGTTTTGGTAATGATCAGTACACAAATCCCAATTGGCTCACTAAATAGTGTTCTTCTAGGTTGAAGCGTTCGTTTACAGTAGCAGTTTATATTTTTAGGTTTCCCTCTGTTCTCTCCTATATAGATAGATGAATTTGGAACTCTAAATCCAACATCGTTTGTAGTAGCTCTTTGAAACTTGACAAAATAAACGAGTTCTCAGTTTTGTCTCTATGATTTGTTTCCTCTTCAAGTAGCCCTAAGCAGAGACTGTGGAAAAGCACTTTCATTGAAAGGCTCTCCCAAGCTCCCAATAAATTACGGGTTTGAGAAATACCAGCAAATATTTTTTCACCCAATCTTGATGATACTTGGTGGTAATGACAAGTTCAAAAATCCCACTTGGCTAACCAAATTTTGTTCTTCTAGGTTGAAGCGTTCGTTTACAGCAGCATTTTTTATTTTCAGGTTTCTCTCTGTTCTCTCCTATATAGATAGATGAATTTGGAACTCTAAATCCAACATGGTTTGTAGTAGCTCTTTGAAACTTGACAAAAAAAGTAGTGCTCAGTTTTGTCTCTATGATTCGTTTCCTCTTCAATTAGCCCAGACAGAGACTGTGGAAAAGCACTTCCATTGAAAGGGGTTGCCAACTTCGAAGAAATTACAGGTTTCCGAAATACCAGCAAATACTGTTTCACGCAATCTTGATGATACTTGGTGGTAATAACAAGTACACAAATCCCACTTGGCTCACCAAATTTTATTCTTCTAGGTTGAAGCGTTCCTTTACAGTAGCAGTTTTTTATTTTTAGGTTACACTCTGTTCTTTTTTATATAGATAGATGAATTTGGAACTCTAAATCCAACATGGTTTGTAGTAGCTCTTTGAAACTTGAGAAAATAAAGGAGTTCTCAGTTTTGTCTCTATGATTTGTTTTCTCTTCAAGTAGCCCTAAGCAGAGACTGTGGAAAAGAACTTTCATTTAAAGTAGTAGCTAAGCTTCCAAGAAATTACTAGTTTCCGAAATACCAGCAAATACTGTTTCACGCAATCTTGATGATACGTGGTGGTAATGACAAGTACACAAATCCGACTTGGCTCACCAAATTTTGTTCTTCTAGGTTGACGCGTTCGTTTACAGTACCAGTTTTTATTTTTAGGTTTCACTCTGTTCTCTCCTATATAGATAGATGAATTTGGAACTCTAAATCCAACATGGTTTCTAGTACCACTTTGAAACTTGACAAAATAAAGGAGTTCTCAGTTTTGTCTCTACGGTTTGTTTCTTCTTCAAGTAGCCCTAGGAACAGACTGCGGAAAAGCACTTTCATTGAGAGTTGTTGCCAAGCTTCTAAGAAATAACGACTTTAAAAAATACCAGCAACTATTTTTTTACCCAATCTTGATGATACTGGTGGTAATGATCAGTACACAAATCCCACTTGACTCACCAAGTTTGGTTCTTCTAAGTTGAAGCGCTCGTTTACAGTTGCAGTTTATATTTTTAGGTGTCCCTCTGTTCTCTCCTATATAGATAGATGAATTTGGAACTCTAAATCCAACATGGTTTGTAGTAGCTCTTTGAAACTAGACAAAATAAAGGAGTTCTCAGTTTTATCTCTATGATTTGTTTCCTCTTCAAGTAGCCCTAAGCAGAGACTGTGGAAAAGAACTTTCATTGAAAGGGTTTCCCAAGCTAACAAAAAATTATGGGTTTCCGAAATACCAGGAAATATTTTTTCACCCAATCTTGATAATACTTCGTGGTAATTACAAGTACACAAATCCCACTTGGCTCACCAAATTTTGCTCTTCTACTTTGAAGCGTTCGTTTACAAAAGCAGTTTTCATTTTTAGGTGTCCCTCTGTTCTCTCCCATATAGATAGATGAATTTGGAACTCTAAATCCAACATGGTTTGTAGTAGCTCTTTGAAACTTGACATATAAAATGTTCTTAGTTTTGTCTCTATGGTTTGTTTCCTCTTCAAATAGACCTAGGCAAAACTGGGGAAAAGTACATTCATTGAGAGGGGTTGCGAAACTTCTAAGAAATAACGAGTTTCTTAAATACCAACAAATATTTTTTCACCCAATCCTGATGATACGTGGTGGTAATGATCAGTACACAAATACCACTTGGCTCACCAAATTGTGTTCTTCTAGGTTGAAGTGTTCGTTTATAGTAGCAGTTTTTAATTTTTAGGTTTCACTCTGTTCTCTTTATATAGATAGATGAATTTGGAACACTAAATCCAACATGGTTTGTAGTAGCTCTTTGAAACCTGACAAAATGAAGGAGTTCTCAGTTTTGTCTCTATGGTTTGTTTCCTCTTCAAGTAGCCCTAGGCACAGACAGTGCAAAAGCACTTTCATTGAGAGGGGTTGCCAGGCTTCTAAGAAAAAACGATTTTCCGAAATACCAGCAAATATTTTTTCACCCAATCTTGATGATACGTGGTGTTAATGACAAGTACACAAATCCCACGTGGCTCACCAAATTTTGTTCTTCTAGGTTGAAGCGTTCGTTTACAGTAGCAGTTTTTATTTTTAGGTTTCACTCTGTTCTCTCCTATATAGATAGATGAATTTGGAACTCTAAATCCAACATGGTTTGTAGTGGCTCTTTGAAAGTTGACAAAATAGAGGACTTCTCACTTTTGTCTCTATGATTTTTTTCCTCTTCAAGTAGCCCTAAGCAGAGACTGTGGAAAGCACTTTCATAGAAAGGATTTGACAAGCTCCCAAGAAATTATGGGTTTGCGAAATACCAGCAAATATTTTTTCACCCAATCTTCATGATACTTGGTGGTAATGACAAGTACACAAATCCCACATGGCTCACCAAATTTTGCTCTTCTAGGTTGAAGCGGTCGTTTACAGTAGCAGTTTTTATTTTTAGGTTTCCCTCTGTTCTCTCCTATATAGATAGATGAATTTGGAACTCTAAATCCAACATAGTTTGTAGTAGCTCTGTTAAACTTGACAAAATAAAAAAGTTCTCAGTTTTTTCTCTATGGTTTGTTTCCTCTTCATATGGCCCTAGGCACAGACTGGGGAAAAGCACATTCATTGAGAGGGGTTGCCAAGCTTCTAAGAAATAACGAGTTTCCGAAATACCAGCAAATATTTTTTTCACGCAATCTTGATGATACTTGGTGTTAATGACAAGTACACAAATCCCACTTGGCTCACCAAATTTTGTTCTTCTAGGTTGAAGCGTTCGTTTACAGTAGCAGTTTATATTTTTAGGTTTCCCTCTGTTCTCTCCGTTATAGATAGATGAATTTGGAACTCTAAAATCAACATGGATTGTAGTAGCTCTTTGAAATTTAACAAAATGAAGAAGTTCTCAGTTTTGTCTCTATGTTTTGTTTCCTCTTCAAGTAGCCCTAGTCATAGACTGTGGAAAAGCACTTTCATTGAGAGGGGTTGCCAGGCTTCTAAGAAATAACGAGTTTCCGAAATACCAGCAAATATTTTTTCACCCAATCTTGATGATACTAGGTTTTAATGACAAGTACACAAATCCCACTTGGCTCACCAACTTTGTTCTTCTAGTTTGAAGCGTTCGTTTACAGTAGCAGTTTATATTTTAGGTTTCCCTCTGTTCTCTCCTGTATAGATAGATGAATTTGGAACTCTAAATCCAACATGGTTTGTAGTAGCTCTTTGAAACTTGAAAAATAAAGGAGTTCTCAGTTTTGTCTCTATGATTTGTTTCCTCTTCAAGTAGCCCTAAGCAGAGACTGTGGAAAAGCACTTTCATTGAAAGGGTTTGCCAAGCTCAAGAAAAATTACGGGTTTCCGAAATACCAGCAAATATTTTTTCACCCAATCTTGATGATAATTGGTGATAATTACAATTACACAAATCCCACTTTGCTCACCAAATTGTGCTCTTCTAGGTTGAAGCGTTCGTTTACAGTAGCAGTTTTTATTTTTAGGTTTCCCTCTGTTCTCTCCTATATAGATATATGAATTTGGAACTCTAAACCCAACATGGTTTGTAGTAGCTCTTTGAAACTCTAGAAAATAAAAATGTTCTCAGTTTTGTCTCTATGGTTTGTTTCCTCTTCCAATAGCCCTAGGCACAGACTGGGAACAAGCACATTCATTGAGAGGGGTTGCCAAGCTTCTAAGAAAAAATGAGTTTCTGAAATACCAGCAAATATTTTTTTCACGCAATCTTGATGATATGTGGTGTTAATGATCAGTACAAAAATCCCACTTGGCTCACCAAATTGTGTTCTCTAGGTTGAAGCGTTCGTTTACAGTAGCAGTTTTTATTTTTAGGTTTCACTCTGTTCTCTCCCTATATAGATAGTTGAATTTGGAACTCTAAATCCAACATGGTTTTTAGTAGCTCTTTGAAACTTGACAAAATAAAGGAGTTCTCAGTTTTGTCTCTATGGATTGTTTCCTCTGCAAGTAGCCCTATGCACACACTGTGGAAATGCACTTTCATGAGAGGGGATGCCAACCTTCTAAGAAATAACGAGTTTTCCAAATACGAGCAAATATTTATTCACCCTATCTTGATGATACATGGTGGTAATGATCAGTACACAAAATCCCAATGGCTCACCAAATTTTGTTTTTCTAGGTTGACGCGTTCGTTTACAGTGCAGTTTATATTTTTAGGTTTCCCTCTGTTCTCTCCTATATAGATAGATGAATTTGGAACTCTAAATCCAACATGGTTTGTAGTAGCTCTTTGAAACTTGACAAAATAAAGGAGTACTCAGTTTTGTATCTATGATTTGTTTCCTCTTCAAGTAGCCCTAAGCAGAGACTGTGGAAAAGCACTTTCATTGAAAGGGTTTGCAAAACTTTCAAGAAATTACGGGTTTCCGAAATACCAGCATACATTTATTCACCCAATCTTGATGATACTTGGTGGTAATGACAAGTACACAAATCCCACTTGGCTCAACAAATTTTGTTTTTCTAGGTTGAAGCGTTCGTTTACAGTAGCAGTTTTTATTTTTAGGTTTTCACTCTGTTCTCTCCTATATAGATAGATGAATTTGGAACTCTAAAATCAACATGGTTTGTAGTAGCTATCTGGAACTTGACAAAATAAAGGAGTTCTCAGTTTTGTCTCTATTTTTTGTTTCCTCTTCAAGTAGCCCTAGGCACAGACTGTGGAAAAGCACTTTCATTGAGAGTTGTTGTCAAGCTTCTAAGAAATAACGAGTTTCCAAAATACCAGCAAAATATTTTTTCACCCAATTTGATGATACTGGTGGTAATGATCAGTACACAAATCCCACTTGTTCACCAAATGTGGTTCTTCTAGGTTGAAGTGTTCGTTTACAGAGGCAGTTCATATTTTTAGGTGTCCCTCTGTTCTCTCCTATATAGATAGATGAATTTGGAACTCTAAATACAACATAGTTTGTAGTAGCTCTTTGAAACTTGAAAAAACAAAGTAGTTCTCAGTTTTGTCTCTATGATTTGTTTTATCTTCAAGTAGCCCTAGGCACAGACTGGAAAAAGCACATTCATTGAGAGGGGTTGCCAAGCTTCTAAGAATAACGAGTTTCCGAAATACCAGCAAATATTTTTTCACCCAAACTTGATGATACGTGGTGGTAATGATCAGTACACAAATGCCACATGGCTCACCAAATTGTGTTCTTCTAGGTTGAAGCGTTCACTTACAGTAGCAGTTTTTATTTTTTAGGTTTCACTCTGTTCTCTCCCATATAGATAGATGAATTTGGAACTCTAAATCTAACATGGTTTGTAGTAGCTCTTTGAAACTTGACAAAATAAAGGAGTTCTCAGTTTTGTCTCTATGATTTGTTTCCTCTTCAAGTAGCCCTAAGCAGAGACTGTGGAAAAGCACTTCATTGAAAGGCTCTCCCAAGCTCCCAATAAATTACGGGTTTGAGAAATACCAGCAAATATTTTTTCACCCAATCTTGATGATACTTGGTGGTAATGACAAGTACACAAATCCCACTTGGCTCACCAACTTTGTTCTTCTAGGTTGAAGCGTTCGTTTACAGTAGCAGTTTATATTTTAGTTTCACTCTGTTCTCTCCTGTATAGATAGATGAATTTGGAACTCTAAATCCAACATGGTTTGTAGTAGCTCTTTGAAACTTGAAAAACAAAGGAGTTCTCAGTTTGTCTCTATGATTTGTTTCCTCTTCAAGTAGCCCTAAGCAGAGACTGTGGAAAAGCACTTTCATGAAAGGGTTTGCCAAGCTCAAAAAAATTACGGGTTTCGGAAATACCAGCAAATATTTTTTCTCCCAATCTTGATAATACTTGGTGGTAATGATCAGTACACCAATCCCACTTGGCTCACTAAATTTTATTCTTCTAGGTTGAAGCGTTCGTCTACAGTAGCAGTTTTATATTTAGGGTTCACTCTGTTCTCTTCTATAGAGATAGATGAATTTGGAACTCTAAATCCAACATGGTTTGTAGTAGCTCTTTGAAATTGACAAAATAAAGGAGTTCTCAGTTTTGTCTCTATGATTTGTTTCCTCTTCAAGTAGCCCTAAGCAGAGACTGTGGAAAAGCACTTTCATTGAAAGGGGTTGCCAAGCTTCCAAGAAATTACGAGTTTCCGAACACCAGCAAGCATTTTTTTCACCCAATCTTGATGATACTTTTTGGTAATGATCGGTACAGAAATCCCACTTGACTCACCAAATTTTGTTCTTCTAGTTTGAAGCGTTCGTTTACAGTAGCAGTTTATATTTTTAGGTTTTCTCTCTGTTCTCTCCTATATAGATAGATGAATTTGGAACTCTAAATCCAACATGGTTTGTAGTACCTGATTGAAACTTGAGAAAATAAAGGAGTTCTTAGTTTTGTCTCTAAGGTTTGTTTCCTGTTCAAGTAGCCCTATGCACAGACTGTGGAAAAGCACTTTCATTTGGAGGGGTTGCCAAGCTTCTACGAAATAACGAGTTTCGAAACACCAGCAAATATTTTTTCAAACCAATCTTGATGATACTTGGCGGTAATGATAAGTCAACAAATCGCACTTGGCTCAAAAATTTTGTTCTTTTAGGTTTAAGCGTTCGTCTACAGTAGCAGTTTTTATATTTAGTTTCACTCTGTTCTCTCTTATATAGATAGATGAATTTGGAACTCTAAATCCAACATGGTTTGTAGTAGCTCTTTGAAACTTGACAAAATGAAGGAGTTCTCAGTTTTGTCTCGATGTTTTGTTTCCTCTTCAAGTAGCCCTAGACACAGACTGTGGAAAAGCACTTTCATTGAGAAGAGTTTGCCAGGTTTCTAAGAAATAACGATTTTCCGAAATACCAGCAATATGTTTTTCACCCAATCTTGATGATACTTGTTGGTAATGACAAGTACACAAATCCCACCTGGCTCACCAAATTTTGTTCTTCTAGGTTGAAGCGTTCATTTACGGTAGCAGTTTATATTTTTAGGTTTCACTCTGTTCTCTCCTATATAGATAGATGAATTTGGAACTCCTAAATCCAGTATGGCTTGTAGTAGCTCTTTGAAACTTGACAAAATAAAAAATTTCTCAGTTTTGTCTCTAGGTTTGATTCTTCTTCAAGTAGCCCAAGGCACAGACTGTGGAAAGCAAGTCCATTTAGAGGTTTCTCAAGCTTCTAAGAAATAACGAGTTTCCGAAATACCAGCAAATATTTTTTCACCCAATCTTGATGATACTTGGAGGTTGACAAGTACACAAATCCCACTTGGCTCACAAATTTTGTTCTTCTAGTTTTAAGCGTTAGTCTACAGTAGCAGTTTTTATATTAGGTTTCACTCTGTACTCTCCTATATAGATAGATGAATTTGGAACTCTAAATCCAACATGGTTTGTAGTAGCTCTTTGAAATTTGACAAAATAAAGGAAATCTCAGTTTTCTCTCTATTGTTTGTTTCCTCTTCAAGTCTTTAGGCACAGATTTGTGGAAAAGCATTTTCATTGAGAGAGGTTGCCAAGCTTCTAAGAAATAATGAGCTTTCAAAATACCAGCAAATAAGTTTTCACCAATCTTGATGATACGTGGTGGTAATGATCAGTACACAAATCCCACTTGGCTCAACAAATTGTCTTCTTCTAGGTTGAAGTGTTGGTTTACAGTAGCAGTTTATATTTTTAGGTTTCCCTCTGTTCTCTCCTATATAGATAGCTGAATTTGGAACTTAAATCCAGCATGGATTGTAGTAGCGCTTGAAACTTGACAAAAAATAGTAGTTCTCAATTTGTCTCTATGATTTGTTTCCTCTTCAAGTAGCCCTAGGCCAGACTGTGGAAAAGCACTTTCATTGAGAGGGGTTGCCAAGCTTCTAAGAAATAAAGAGTTTCTGAAATACCAGCAAATATTTTTTCACCCAATCTTGATGATACTTAGTGGTAATGATCAGTACACAAATCCAACTTGGCTCACCAATTTTGTTCTTCTAGGTTGAAGCGTTCGTTTAGAGTAGCAGTTTTATTTTTACGGTTCCACTCTATTCTCTCCCATATAGATAGATGAATTTGGAACTCTAAATCCAACATGGTTTGTAGTAGCTCTTTGAAACTCCATAAAATAATGGAGTTCTCAGTTTTGTCTCTATGGTTTGTTTACTCTTCAAGTAGCCCAAGTCACAGACTGGTGAAAAGCACATTCATTGAGAGGGATAGAAAAGCTTCTAAGAAATAACGAGTTTCTGAATACCATTAAATATTTTTTCACGCAATCTTGATGATACGTTTTGGTAATGATCAGTACACAAATCCACTTGGGCTCAACCCAATTTTGTTCCTCTAGTTTGAAGCGTTCGTTTACACTAGCAGTTTTTATTTTTGGTTTCACTCTGTTCTCTCCTATATAGGTAGATGAATTTGGAACTATAAATCCAACATGGTTTGTAGTAGCTCTTTGAAACTTGACAAAATAAAGGAGTTCTCAGTTTGTCTCTATGGTTTGTTTCCTCTTCAAGTAGCCCTAGGCACAGACTCTGGCAAAGCACTTTCATTGAGAGGGGTTGCCAAGCTTTTAAGAAATAACGAGTTTTCGAAATACCAGCAAATATTTTTTTACCC
The DNA here is from genome assembly GCF_048772815.1 of Callospermophilus lateralis. Taxonomy (NCBI): domain Eukaryota; kingdom Metazoa; phylum Chordata; class Mammalia; order Rodentia; family Sciuridae; genus Callospermophilus; species Callospermophilus lateralis. The sequence goes on from NW_027514048.1 coordinate 62,916, forward strand.
AATCTTGATGATACTTTGTGGTAATGATCAGTCCACAAATCCCACTAGGCTCACCAGATTTTGTTCTAGGTTTAAGCGTTCGTCTACAGTAGCAGTTTTTATTTAGGTTTCACTCTGTTCCCTCTTATATAGATAGATGAATTTGAAACTCTAAATCCAGCATGGTTTCTAGTAGTGCTTTCAAACTTGACAAAATAAAGTAGTTCTCAGTATTGTCTCTATGGTTTGTTTCCTCTTCAAGTAGCCCTAAGCAGAGACTGTGGAAAAGCACTTTAATTGAAAGAAGTTGCCAAGCTTCCAAGAAATTACGAGTTTCCGAAATACCAGCAAATAATTTTTCACCCAATCTTGATGATATGTGGTTTTAATAACAAGTACACAAATCCCCCTTGGCTCACAAATTTAGTTCTTCTAGGTTTAAGTGTTCGTCTACAGTAGCAGTTTTTATATTTAGTTTTCCCTCTGTTCTCTCCTATATAGATAGATGAATTTGGAACTCTAAATCCAACATGGTTTGTAGAAGCTCTTAGAAACTTGACAAAAAAAGGAGTTCTCAGTTTTGTCTCTATGATTTGTTTCCTCTTCAAATAGCCCTAAGCAGAGACTGTGTAAAAGCAATTTCATTGAAAGGGGTTGCCAACCTTCCAAGAAATTACGAGTTTCGGAAATACCAGCAAATATTTTTTCACCCAATCTTCATGATACGTGGTGGTAATGACAAGTACACAAATCCACTTGGCTCACCAAATTTTGTTCTTCTAGGTTGAAGTTTTCCTCTACAGTAGCAGTTTTTATATTTGGGTTTCCTACTGTTCTCTCCTATATAGATAGATAAATTTGGAACTCTAAATCCAACATGGTTTGTAGTAGCTCTTAAAACTTGACAAAATAAAGGAGTTCTCAGTTTGTCTCTATGGTTTGTTTCCTCTTCAAGTAGCCCTAAGCAGAGACTGTTGAAAAGCACTTTCATTGAAAGGGGTTGCAAACCTTCCAAGAAGTTACGAGATTCCGAAATACCAGCAAACATTTTTTCACCCAATCTGGATGATACGTTGTGGTAATGATTGGTACACAAATCGCACTTGGCTCACCAAATTTTGTTCTTCAAATTTGAAGACGTCGTTTACAGTAGCATTTTATATTTTTAGGTTTCCCTCTTCTCTCTCCTATATAGATAGATGAATTTGGAACTCTAAATACAACATGGTTTGTAGTAGCTCTTTGAAACTTGACAAAATAAAGGAGTTCTCAGTTTTGTCTCTATGGTTTGTTTCCCCTTCAAGTAGCCCTAAGCATAGACTGTGGAAAAGCACTTTCATTGAGAGGGGTTGCAAAGCTTCTAAGAAATAACGAGTTTCCGAAATACCAGCAAATATTTTTACACACAATCTTGATGATACTTGGTGGTAATGATCAGTACACAAATCCCACTTGGCTCACCAAATTTTGTTCTTCTAGGTTGAAGCGTTTGTCTACAGTAGCAGTTTTTATATTTAGGTTTCCCTCTGTTCTCTCCTATATAGATTGATGAACTTGACACTAAATCCAACATGGTTTGTAGTAGCTCTTTGAAACTTGACAAAATAATGTAGTTCTCAGTTTTGTCTCTATGGTTTGTTTCCTCTTCAAGTAGCCCTAGGCACAGACTGTGGAAAAGCACTTTCATTGAGAGGGGTTGCCAAGTTTCTAAGAAATAACGAGTTTCCGAAATACCATCAATTATTTTTTCACCCAATCTTGATGATACTTGGTTGTAATGATCAGTACACAAATCCCACTTGACTCCCCAAATTTTGTTCTTCTAGGTTGAAGCGTTCGTCTACAGTAGCAGTTTTTATATTTAGGTTTAACTCTGTTCTCTCCTATACACAGAGATGAATTTGGAAGTCTAAAACAACATGGTTTGTAGTAGCTCTTTGAAACTTGACAAAATAAAGGAGTTCTCAGTTTTGTCTCTATGGTTTGTTTCCTCTTCAAGTAGCCCTAGGCTACTGTGCAAAAGCACTTTCTTTTGAGGGTTTGCCAAGCTTCTAAGAAATAACGAGTTTCCGAAATACCAGCAAATATTTTTTCACCCAATCTTGATGATACTTGGTGGAAATGATCAGTACACAAATAACACTTGGCTCACCAAATTTTGTTCCTCGAGGTGAAACGTTCGTCTACAGTAGCAATTTTTATATTTAGGTTTCCCTATGTTCTCTCCTATATAGATAGTTGAATTTGGAACTCTAAATCCAACATGGTTTTTATTAGGTCTTTGAAACTTGACAAAAAAAGAGTTCTCAGTATTTTCTCTAGGATTTGTTTCCTCTTCAAGCAGCCCTAAGCAGAGACTGTGGAAAAGCACTGTCATTGAAAGGGGTTGCCAAACTTCCAAGAAATTACGAGTTTCCGAAATACCAGCAAATATTTTTTAACCCAATCTTGATGATACGTGGTGGTAATTATCGGTACACAAATCCCACTTGGCTCACCAAATATTGTTCTTCTAGGTTGAAGCGTTCATTTACAGTAGCAGTTTTTATTTTTAGGTTTACCTTTGTTCTCTCCTATATAGATAGATGAATTTGGAACTCTAAATCCAACATGGTTACGTAGTAGTTGATTGATACTTGACAAAATGAAGTAGTTCTCAGTTTTGTCTCTATGGTTTGTTTCCTCTTCAAGTAGCCTAGGGCAGAGACTGTGGAAAAGCACTTTCAATGAGAGTGGTTGCCAAACTTCTAAGAAATAACGAGTTTCCGAAATACCAGCAAATATTTTTTCACCCAATCTTGATGATACTTGGTGGTAATGATCAGTACACAAATCCCACTTGGCTCACCAAAATTTGTTCTTCTAGGGTGAAGAGTTCGTCTACAGTAGCAGTTTTATGTTTAGGTTTCACTCTGTTCTCTCCTATGTAGATACATGACTTTGGAACTCTAAGTAATACGTTGTTTGTAGTAGCTCTTTGAAACTTGACAAAATAAAGGAGTTCTCAGATTTGTCTCTATGGTTTGTTTCCTCTATAAGTAGCCCTAGGCACAGACTGTGGAAAAAGACTTTCATTGAGAGGGGTTGCCAAGCTTCTAAGACATAACGAGTTTCCGAAATACCAGCAAATATTTTTTCACCCAATCTTGATGATACTTCGTGGAAATGATCAGTACACAAGTCCCACTTGGCTCACTATATTTTGTTCTTCTAGGTTGAAGCGTTTGTTTTCAGTAGCAGTTTATATTTTTAGGTTTTTCTCTGTTCTCTCCTATATAGATAGATGAATTTAAAACTCTAAATCCAACATGGTTTGTAGTAGCTCTTTGAAACTTGACAAAATAAAGGAGTTCTCAGTTTTCTCTCATTGGTTTGTTTCCTCTTCAAATAGCCCTAGGCACAGACTGTGGAAAAGCACTTTCATTGAGAGGGTTTGCCAAATTTCCAAGAAATAACGAGTTTCTGAAATACCAGCAAATAATTTTTCACCTAAACTTCATGATACGTGGTGTTAATGATCAGTACACAAATTCCACTTGACTCACCAAATTTTGTTCTTCTAGGTTTAAGCGTTCGTCTAAGTAGCAGTTTTTATATTTAGGTTTCACTCTGTTCTCTCTTATATAGATAGATGAATTTGGAACTCTAAATCTAACATGGTTTGTAGTAGCTCTTTGAAACTTAGACAAAATAAAGTAGTTCTCAGTTTTGTCTCTATGGTTTGTTTTCTCTTCAAGTAGTCCTAGGCACAGACTGTGGAAAAGCACTTTCATTGAGAGGTGTTGCCAGACTTCTAAGAAATAATGAGTTTTCGAAATACCAGCAAACATTTTTTCTCCCAATCTTGATGATACTTGGTGGTAATGATCGGTACACAAATTCCACTTGACTCACCAAATTTTGTTCTTCTAGGTTGAAGCGTTCGTTCACAGTTGCAGTTTTTATTTTTAGGTTTCACTCTGTTCTCTCCTATATGGATAGATAAATTTGGAACTCTAAATCCAACATGGTTTGTATTAGCTCTTTGAAACTTGACAAAATAAAGGAGTTCTGAGTTTTGTCTCTATGGTTTGTTTCCTCTTCAAGTAGCCCTAGGCACCGACTGTGGAAAAGCACTCTCATTGATAAAGGTTTCCAAGCTTCTAAAAAATAACGAGTTTCCGCAATACCAGCAAATATTTTTTCACCCAATCTTGATGATACTTTGTGGTAATGACAAGTGCACAAATCCCACTTGCCTCACCAGATTTTGTTCTAGGTTTAAGCGTTCGTCTACAGTAGCAGTTTTTATATTTAGGTTTCCCTCTGTTCTCTCCTATGTAGATAGATGAATTTGGACCTCTAAATCCAACATGGTTTGTTTTACCTCTTTGAAACTTGACAAAATTAAATAATTCTCAGTTTTGTCTCTATGATTTGTTTCCTCTTCAAGTAGCCCGAACAGAGACTGTGGAAAAGCACTTTCATTGAGAGGGGTTGCCAATCTTCTAAGAAATAACCAGTTTCCGAAATACCAGCAAATTTTTTTTCATCCAATGTTGATTATACGTAGTGGTAATTATCAGTACACAAATCCCACTTGGCTCACCAAATTGTGTTCTTCTAGGTTGAAGAGTTCGTCTACAGTAGCAGTTTTTATATTTAGGTTTCCCTCTGTTCTCTATATATAGATAGATGAATTTGGAACTCTAAATCCAACATGGTTTGTAGTAGCTCTTTGAAACTTGACAGAATAAAGTAGCTCTCAGTTTTGTCTCTATGGTTTGTTTCCTCTTCAAGTAGCCCTAGGCACAGACTGTGGAAAAGCACTTTCATTGAGAGGGGTTGCCAACCTTCTAAGAAATAACTAGTTTCCAAAATACCAGCAAATATTTTTTCACCCAATATTGTTGATACTTCGTGGTAATGATCAGTACAAAAATCCCACTTGGCTCACGAAATTTGGTTCTTCTAGGTTTAAGCGTTCATCTAAAGTAGCAGTTTTTATATTTAAGTTTCCCTCTGTTCTCTCCTGTATAGATAGATGAATTTGGAACTCTAAATCCAACATGGTTTGCAGTAGCTCTTTGAAACGTGATAGAATAAAGCAGTTCTCAGTTTTTTCTCTTGTTTTGTTTCCTCTTCAAGTAGCCCTAGGCACAGACTGTGGAAATGCACTTTCATTGAAAAGGGTTGCCAAGATTCCAAGAAATAACGAGTTTCCGAAATACCAGCAAATATTTTTTCACCCAATCTTGATGATACCTGGTGGTAATGACAAGTACACAAATCCCACTTGGCTCACCAAATTTTGTTTATCTAGGGTGAAGCGTTCGTTTACAGTAGCAGTTTTTATTTTTAGGTTTCACGCTGTTCTCTCCTATATAGATAGATGAATTTGGATCTCTAACTCCAACATGGTTTGTAGTAGCTCTTTGAAACTTGACAAAATATAGGAGTTCTCAGTTTTGTCTCTATGGTTTGTTTCCGCTTCAAGAAGTTGTAGGCACAGACTGTGGAGAAGCACTTTCATTGAGAGGGGTTGCCAAGCTTCTAAGAAATATCGAGTTTCCGAAATACCAGCAAATATTTTTTCACCCAATCTTGATGATACGTGGTGGTAATGATCAGTACACAAATCCCACTTGGCTCACCAAATTGTGTTCTTCTAGGTTTAAGCTTTCGTCTACAGTAGCAGTTTTTATATTTAGGTTTCCCTCTGTTCTCTCCTATATAGATAGATGAATTTGGAAATCTAAATCCTACTTGGTTTGTTGTAGCACGTTGAAACTTTAAAAAAAAATTAGTTCTCAGTTTTGTTTCTATATTTTGTTTCCTCTTCAGGTAGCACTAAGCCGAGACTGTGGAAAAGCACTTTCATTGAAAGGGTTTGCCAAGCTTCCAAGAAATTACGAGTTTCCGAAATACCAGTAAATATTTTTTCACCCATTCTGGATGATACTGGTGGTAATGACAAGTACACAAATCTCACTTGGCTCACCAAATTTTGTCATGCTAGGTTGAAGCATTCGTTTATAGTATCAGTTTTTATTTTTAGGTTTTACTCTGTTATCTCATATATTGATAGATGAATTTGGAACTCTAAATCCAACATGGTTTGTAGTAGCTCTTTGAAACTTGACAAAATAAAAGAGTTCTCAGTTTTGTCCGTATGGTTTTTTTTCCTCTTCAATTAGCCCTTGGCACAGACTGTGGAAAAGCACTTTCATTGAGAGGGGTTGCCAAGCTTCTAAGAAATAACCAGTTTCCGAAATACCAGCAAATATTTTTCACCCAATCTTGATAATATGTAGTCTTAATGATCAGTACACAAATCCCACTTGGCTCACCAAATTGTGTTTTTCTAGGTTGAAGCGTTCGTTCTCAGTAGCAGTTTTTATATTTAGGTTTCACTCTCTTCTCTATATATAGATAGATGAATTTGGAACTCTAAATCCAACATGGTTTGTAGTAGCTCTTTGAAACTTGACAGAATAAAGTTGTTCTCAGTTTTGTCTCTATGGTTTGTTTCCTCTTCAAGTAGCCCTAGGCACAGACTGTGGAAAAGCACTTTCATTGAGAGGGGTTGCCAAGCTTCTAAGAAATAACGAGTTTCCGAAATACCTGCAAATATTTTTTCACCCAATCTTGTTGATACTTCGTGGCAATGATCAGTAGAAAAATCCCACTTTGCTCAAAAAATTTTGTTCTTCTAGGTTTAAGCGTTCGTCTAAAGTAGCAGTTTTTATATTTAAGTTTCCCTCTGTTCTCTCCTGTATAGATAGATGAATTTGGAACTCTAAATCCAACATGGTTTGTAGTAGCTCTTTGAAACTTTACAAAAAAATTAGTTCTCACTTTTGTCTCTATTGTTTGTTTCCTCTTCATATAGCCCTAAATAGAGACTGTGGAAAACCACTTTCATGGAAATGGGTTGCATAGCTTCCAAGAAATTACGAATTTCTGAAATACCAGCAAATATTTTTTACCCACTCTGGATGATACATGGTGGTAATGACAAGTACACAAATTCCACTTGGCTCACCAAATTTTGTTCTTCTAGGGTGAAGCGTTCGTTTACAGTAGCAGTTTTTATTTTTAGGTTTCACTCTGTTCTCTCCTATATAGACAGATGAATTTGGAACTCTAAATCCAACATGGTTTGTAGTAACTCTTTGAAACTTGATAAATAAAGGAGTTCTCAGTTTTGTCTCTATGGTTTGTTTCCTCTTCAAGTAGCCCTAGGCACAGACAGCGGAAAAGTACTTTCAATGAGAGGGGTTGCCAACCTTCTAAGAAATAACGAGTTTCAGAAATAACAGCAAATATTTTTTCACCCAATCTTGATGCTACGTGGTAGTAATGATCATACACAAATCCCACTTGGCTCACCAAATTTTTACCTTATAGTTTGAAGCGTTCCTCTACAGTAGTAGTTTTTGTATTTAGGTTTCACTCTGTTCTCTCCTATATAGATAGATGAATTTGGAACTCTAAATACAACATGGTTTGTAGTAGCTCTTTGAAACTTGACAAAATAAAGTAGTTCTCAGTTTTGGCTCTATGGTGTGTTCCCTCTTCACGTAGCCCTAGGCACAGACTGTGGAAAAGCACTTTCATTGAGAGGGGTTGCCAAGCATCTAAGAAATAACGAGTTTCCGAAATACCAGCAAACATTTTTTCACCTAATCCTTATGATACGTCGTGGTAATGATCAGTACACCAATCCGACATGGCTCACGAAATTGTGTTCTTCGAAGTTGAAGCGTTCGTCTACAATAGCAGTTTTTATATTTAGGTTTCACTCTGTTCTCTCCTATATAGATAGATGAATTTGGAACTCTAAATCCAACATGGTTTTTACTAGCTCTTTGAAACTAGACAAAGCAAAGTAGTTCTCCGTTTTGTCTCCATGGTTTGTTTTCTTCTTCAATTAGCCCTAAGCAGAGACTGTGGAAAAGCACTTTCATTTAAAGGGGTTGCCAAGCTTCCAAGAAATAACGAGTTTCCGAAATACCAGCAAATATTTTTTCACCCAATCTTGATGATACTTGGTGGAATGACAATTACACAAATCCCACTTAGCTCACCAAGTTTTGTTCTTCTAGGTTGAAGCGTTCGTTTACAGTAGCAGATTTATTTTTAGGTTTCCTCTGTTCTCTCCTATAAAGATAGATGAATTTGGAACTCTAAATCCAACATGGTTTTTAGTAGCTCTTTTAAACTTGACAAAATAAAAAAGTTCTCAGTTTTTTCTCTATGGTTTGTTTCCTCTTCAAATGGCCCTAGGCACAGACTGGGGAAAAGCACATTCATTGAGAGGGGTTGCCAAGCTTCTAAGAAATAACGAGTTTCCGAAATACCAGCAAATATTTTTTCACCCAATCTTGATGATACTTTGTGGTAATGATCAGTACACAAATCCCACTTGGCTCACCACATTTTGCTCTTCTAGGTTGAAGCATTCGTATACAGTAGCATTTCTTTAATTTTAGGTTTCACTCTGTTCTCTCCTATATAGATAGATGAATTTGGAACTCTAAATCCAAAAGGGTTTTTAGTAGCTCTGTGAAACTTGACAAAACAAAGGAGTTCTCATTTTGTCTATATGGTTTGTTTCCTCTTCAAGAATCCCTAGGCACAGACTGTGGAAAAGCACTTTCATTGAGAGGGGTTGCCAAGCTTCTAAGAAATAACGAGTTTCCGAAATACGATCAAATATTTTTTCACACAATCTTGATCATATTTGGTGGTAATGATCAGGACACAAATCCCAGTTTGCTCATCAAATTTTGTTCTTCTAGGTTGAAGCGTTTCTCTACAGTTGCAGTTTTTATATTTAGGTTTCACTCTGTTCTCTCCTATATAGATAGATGAATTTGGAACCCTAAATCCAACATGGTTTGTAGTACCTCTTTGAAACTTGAGAAAATAAAGTAGTTCTCAGTTTTGTCTCTATGGTTTGTTTCCTCTTCAAGTAGCCGTAGGCACAGACTGTGGAAAAGCACTTTCATTGAGAGGGGTTGAGAAACTTCTAAGAAATTACGAGTTTCCGAAATACTAGCAAATATTTTTTCACCCAATCTTGATGATACATGGTTGTAATGATCAGGACACAAATCCCACTTGGCTCACCAAATTGTGTTCTTCTAGGTTGAAACGTTCATCCACAGTAGCAGTTTCTATATGTAGTTTTCACTCTGTTCTTTCTTATATAGATAGATGAATTTGAAACTCTAAATCCAACATGGTTTGTAGTAGCTCTTTGAAACTTGACAAAATAAAGTAGTTCTCAGTTTTGTCTCTTTGATTTGTTTCCTCTTCAAGTAGCCCTAAGCAGAGACTGTGGAAAAGCACTTTCATTGAAAGGGGTTGCCAAGCTTCCAAGAAATTACGAGATTCCGAAATAGCAGCAAATGCTTTTTCACCCAATCTGGATGATACGTGGTGGTAATGACAAGTACACAAATCCCACTTGGCTCACCAAATTTTGTTCTTCTAGGGTGAAGCGTTCGTTTACAGTATCAGTTTTTTTTTTAGGTTTCACTCTGTTCTCTCCTATATAGATAGATGAATTTGGAACTCTAAATCCAAAAGGGTTTGTAGTAGCTCTGTAACTTGACAAAACAAAGGAGTTCTCAGTTTTGTCTATATGGTTTGTTTCCTCTTCAAGAAGCCCTAGGCACAGACTGTGGAAAAGCACTTTCATTGAGAGGGGTTGCCAATCTTCTAAGAAATAACGAGTTTCAGTAATACCAGCAAATATTTTTTCAGCCAATCTTGATGATACTTGGTGGTAATGATCAGGACACAAATCCCACTTGCTCACCAAATTGTGTTCTTCTAGATTGAAGCGTTCGTTTACAGTAGCAGTTTATATTTTTAGGGTTCCCTCTGTTCTCTCCTATATAGATAGATGAATTTGGAGCTCTAAATCCAACATGGATTGTAGTAGCTTTTTGAAACTTGAAAAAATAAAGGAGTTCTCTGTTTTGTCTCTATGATTTGTTTTCTCTTCAAGTAGCCCTAAACAGACACTGTGGAAAAGCACTTTCAATGAAAGGGGTTGACAAGCCTCCAAGAAATTACGAGTTTCTGAAATACCAGCAAATATTTTTTCACCCAATCTTGATGATACTTGGTGGTAATGATCAGTACACAAATCCCACTTGGCTCACCAAATTGTGTTCTTCTAGGTTTAAGCGTTCGTCTACAGTAGTATTTTTTATTTTTAGGTTTCACTTTGTTCTCTCTTATATAGATAGATGAATTTGAAACTCTAAATCCAACATGGTTTGTAGTAGCTCTTTGAAACTTGACAAAATAAAGGAGTTCTCAGTTTTGTCTCTATGGTTTGTTTCCTCTTCAAGTAGCCCTAGGCACAGAGTGGGGAAAAGCAATTGCATTGAGAGGGTTTGCCAAACTTCTAAGAAATAAAGAGTTTCCGAAATACCAGCAAATATTTTTTTACCCAATCTTGATGATACTTGGTGGTAATGATCAGTACACAAATCCCACTTGGCTCACCAAATTGTGTTCTTCTAGGTTTAAGCATTCGTATACAGTAGTAGTTTTTATATTTAGGTTTTACTCTGTTCTCTTCTATATTGATAGATAAATTTGGAACTCTAAATCCAACATGGTTTGTAGTAGCTCTTTGAAACTTGACAAAATAAAGGAGATCTCAGTTTTGTCTCTATGGTTTGTTTCCTCTTCAAGTAGCCCTAGGCACAGACTGTGGAAAAGCACTTTCATTGAAAGGGGTTGCCAAGATTCTAAGAAAAAAGGAGTTTCCGAAATACCAGCAAATATTTTTTCACCCAATCTTGATGATACTTGGTGTTAATGATCGGTACACAAATCCCACTTGACTCACCAAATTTTGTTCTTCTAGGTGGAAGCGTTCGTTTACTGTAGCAGTTTATATTTTTAGGTTTCCCTCTGTTCTCTCCTATATAGATAGCTGAATTTGGAACCCTAAATCCAACATGGTTTGGAGTAGCTCTTTGCAACTTGACAAAAAAAGTAGTTCTCAGTTTTGTCTCTATGATTTCTTTCCTCTTCAAGTAGCCCTAAGGAGAGACTGTGGAAAAGCACTTTCATTGAAAGGAGTTGCCAAGCTTGCAAGAAATTACGAGTTTATGAAATACCAACAAATACTTTCTCACCGAATCTTCACGATACGTGGTGGTAATGACAAGTACAAAAATTCCGCTTGGCTCACCAAATTTTGTTCTTCTAGGTTGAAGTGTTCATTTACATTAGAAGTTTTTATTTTTAGGTTTTAATTTGTTCTCTCCTATATAGATAGATGAATTTGAAATTCTAAATCCAACATGGTTTGTAGTAGCTCTTTGAAACTTGACAAAATAAAGGAGTTCGCAGTTTTGTCTCTATGGTTTGTTTCCTTTTCAAGTAGCCCTAAGCACAGTCTGTGGAAAAGCACTTTAATTTTGAGGGGTGGCCATGCTTCTAAGAAATAACGAGTTTCCGAAATACCACCAAATATTTTTTCACCCAATCTTGATGATACTTGGTGGTAATGATGGGTACACAAATCCCACTTGACTCACCAAATTTTTATTCTTCTAGTTTGAAGCGATCGTTTACAGTAGCAGTTTTTATTTTTAGGTTTCGCTTTGTTCTCTCCTATGTAGAAAGATGAATTTGGAACTCTAAATTTAACATGGTTTGTAGTAGCTCTATGAAACTTGACAAAATAAAGGAGTTCTCAGTATTGTCTTATGGTTTGTTTCCTCTTCAAGTATCCCTAGGCACAGACTGTGGAAAAGCACTTTCATTGAAAGGGGTTGCCAAGCTTCCAAGAAATAACGTGGTTCCAAAATACCAGCAAATATTTTTTCACCCAGTCTGGATGATACTTTGTGGTAATGATCGGTACACAAATCCCACTTGACTCACCAAATTTTGTTCTTCTAGGTTGAAGCCTTCGTTTACAGTAGCAGTTTATATTTTTAGTTTTTCCTCTGTTCTCCCTTATATAGTTAGATGAATTTGGAACTCTGAATCCAACATTGTTTGTAGATGTCTTTGAAACTTGACAAAATAAAGGCGTTCTCAGTATTGTCTCTATGGTTTGTTTCCTCTTCAAGTAGCCCTAGGCACAGACTGTGGAAAAGCACTTTCATTGATAGGGATTGCCAAGCTTCTAAGAAATTACGAGTTTCCGAAATACCAGCACATATTTTTTCACCCAATCTTGATGATACTTGGTGGTAATGACAAGTACACAAATCCCACTTGGCTCACCAAATTTTGTTCTTCCAGGTTGAAGCGTTCGTTTACAGTAGCAGTTTTTATTTTTAGGTTCCACTTTGTTCTCTCCTATGTAGAAAGATTAATTTGGAACTCTAAATCCAACATGGTTCGTAGTAGCTCTTTGAAACTTGACAAAATAAAGGAGTTCTCAGTTTTGTCTCCATGGTTTGTTTCCTCTTCAAGTATCCCTAGGCACAGACTGTGGAAAAGCACTTTCATTGAAAGGGGTTGCCAAGCTTCCAAGAAATAACGCATTTCCGAAATACCAGCAAATATTTTTTCACCCTATCTGGATGATACTTGGTGGTAATGATCTGGACACAAATCCCACTTGACTCACCAAATTTTGTTCTTCTAGTTTGAAGCGTTCGTTTACAGTAGCAGTTTATTTTTTTAGGTTTCCCTCTGTTCTCTCCTGTATAGATAGCTAAATTTGGAACACTAATCCAACATGGTTTGTACTAGCTCTTTGAAACGTGACATAAAAAAGTAGTTCTCAGTTTTGTCTCTATGATTTGTTTCCTCTTCACGTAGCCCTAAGCAGAGACTGTGGAAAAGCACTTTCATTGAAAGGGGTTGCCAAGCTTCCAAGAACTAACGAGTTTCCGAAATACCAGCAAATACTTTTTCACCCAATCTTGAGGATACTTAGTGGTAATGACAAGTACATAAATCCCACTTGACTCACCAAATTTTTTTCTTCTAGGTGGAAGCGTTCGTTTACTGTACCAGTTTATATTTTTAGGTTTCCCTCTGTTCTCCCTTATATAGTTAGATGAATTTTTAACTCTAAATCCAACATTGTTTTTAGTAGCTCTTTGAAACTTGACAAAATAAAGGCGTTCTCAGTTTTGTCTTTATGGTTTGTTTCCTCTTCAAGTAGCCCTAGGCACAGACTGTGGAAAAGCACTTTCATTGAGAGGGGTTGCCAAGCTTCTAATAAATTACTAGTGTCCGAAATACCAGCAAATATTTTTTCACCCAATCTTGATGATACTTGGTGTTAATGACAAGTTCACAAATCCCACTTGGCTCACCAAATTTGGTTCTTCTAGGTTGAAGCGTTCGTTTACAGTAGCAGTTTTTATTTTTAGGTTTCACTTTGTTCTCTCCTATGTAGAAAGATGAATTTGGAACTCTAAATCCAACATGGTTTGTAGTAGCTCTTTGAAACTTGACAAAATAAAGGAGTTCTCAGTATTGTCTCCATGGTTTGTTTCCTCTTCAAGTAGCCCTAGGCACAGACTGTGGAAAAGCACTTTGATTGAAAGAGGTTGCCAAGCTTCCAAGAAATAACGCGTTTCCTAAATACCAGCAAATATTTTTTCACCCAATCTGGATGATACTTGGTGGCAATGATCGGTACACAAATCCCACTTGACTCACCAAATTTTGTTCTTCTTGGTTGAAGCGTTCGTTTACAGTAGCAGTTTATATTTTTAGGTTTCCCTCTGTTCTTTCCTATATAGATAGATGAATTTGGATCTCTAAATCCAACCTGGTTTGTTGTATCTTTTGAAACTTGACAACATAAAGGAGTTCTCAGTTTTGTCACTATGGTTTGTTTCCTCTTCAAGTAGTCCTAAGCAGAGACTGTGGAAAAGCACTTTCACTGAAAGGGGATGCCAAGCTTCCAAGAAATTACGAGTTTCCAAAGTACCAGCAAATACTTTTTCACCCAATCTTGATGATAAGTGGTGGTAATGACAAGTACACAAATCCCACTTGGCTCACCAAATTTTGTTCTTCTCGGTTGAAGCGTGCGTTTACACTAGCAGTATTTATTTTTAGGTTTCCCTCTGTTCTCTCCTATATAGATAGCTGAATTTGGAACTCCAAATCCAACATGGTTTGTAATAGCTCTTTGAAACTTTACAAAAAATGTAGTTCTCAGTTTTGTCTCTATGATTTGCTTCCTCTTCAAGTAGCCCTAAGCAGAGACTGTGGAAAAGCACTCATTTAAAAGGGTTGCCAAGCTTTCAAGAAATTACGAGTTTCCGAAATACAGGCAAATATTTTTTCACCCAAACTTGATGATACATGGTGGTAATGATCGGTACACAAATCCCACTTGACTCAACAAATTTTGTTCTTCGAGGTTGAAGCGTTCGTTTATATTAGCAGTTTATATTTTTAGGTTTCCCTCTGTTCTCCCCTATATAGATAGATGAAATCAAAACTCTAAATCCAACATGCTTTGTAGTAGCTCTTTGGAACTTGAGAAAATAAAGGAGTTCTCAGTTTTTTCTCTATGATTTGTTTCCTCTTCAAGTAGCCCTAAGCAGAGACTGTGGAAAAGCACTTTCATTGAAAGGGGTTGCCAGGCTTCCAAGAAATTACGAGTTTCCGAAATACCAGCAAATATTTTTTAACCCAAACTTGATGATACTTGGTGGTAATGACAAGTACTCAAATCCCACTTGGCTCACCCAATTTTGTTCCTCTAGGTTGAAGCGTTCGTTTACAGTAGCAGTTTTTATTTTTGGTTTCACTCTGTTCTCTCCTATATAGATAGATGAATTTGGAACTCTAAATCCAAAATGGTTTGTAGTAGCTGTTTGAAACTTGAAAAAAAAAAAGAGTTCTCAGTTTTGTCTCTATGGTTTGTTTCCTCTTCAAGTAGCCCTATGAACAGACTGTGGAAAAACACTTTCATTGAGAGGGGTGGCCAAGCTTCTATGAAATAACGAGTTTCCGAAACACAAGCAAATATTTTTTCACCCAATCTTGATGATACTTGTTGGTAATGATAAGTCCACAAGTCGCACTTTGCTCAACAAATTTTGTTCTTCTAGGTTTAAGCGTTCGTCTACAGTAGCAGTTTTTATATTTAGGTTTCACTCTGTTCTCTCTTATATAGATAGATGAATTTGGAACTCTAAATCCAACATGGTTTGTAGTAGCTATTTGAAACTTGACCAAATAAAGGAGTTCTCAGTTTTGTCTCTATGATTTCTTTCCTCTTCAAGTAGCCCTAAGCAGAGACTGTGGAAAAGCACTTTCATTGAAAGGGGTTGCCAAGCTTCCAAGAAATTACGAGTTTCCAAATACCAGCAAATACTTTTTCACCCAATCTTGATGATAAGTGGTGGTAATGACAAGTACACCAATCCCACTTGGCTCACCAAATTTTGTTCTTCTCGGTTGAAGCATTCGTTTACAGTAGCAGTTTTTATTTTTTGGATTCACTTTGTTCTCTCCTATATAGATAGCTGAATTTGGAACTCTAAATCCAACATGGTTGGTAGTAGCTCCTTGAAACTTGACAACATAAAGGAGTTCTCAGTTTTGTCTCTATGGTTTGTTTCCTCTTCAAGTAGCCCTAGGCACAGACTGTGGAAAAGCACTTTCATTGAGAGGGGTTGCCAAGCCTCTAAGAAATAATGAGTTTTCGAAATACCAGCAAATATTTTTTCACCCAATCTTGATGGTGCTTGGTGGTACTGATCGGTACAGAAATCCCACTTGACTCACCAAATTTTGTTCTTCTAGTTTGAAGCGTTCGTTTAAAGTAGCAGTTTATATTTTTAGGTTTCCCTCTGTTCTCTCCTGTATAGATAGCTGAATTTGGAACTCTAAATCCAACATGGTTTTTACTAGCTCTTTGAAACTTGACAAAAAAAGTAGTTCTCAGTTTTGTCTCTATGATTTCTTTCCTCTTCAAGTAGCCCTAAGCAGAGACTGTGAAAAAGCACTTTCATTGAAAGAGGTTGCCAAGCTTCCAAGAAATTATGAGTTTCCGAAATACCAGCAAATACTTTTTCACCCAATCTTGATGATAAGTGGTGGTAATGACAACTACACAAATCCCACTTGGCTCACCAAATTTTGTTCTTCTCGGTTGAAGAATTCGTTTACAGTAGCAGTTTTTATTTTTCGGTTTCACTTTGTTCTCTCCTATATAGATAGATGAATTTGGAAATCTAAATCCAACATGGTTTGTAGTAGCTCCTTGAAACTTGACAAAATAAAGGAGTTCTCACTTTTGTCTCAATGGTTTGTTTCCTCTTCAAGTAGTCCTAGGCACAGACTGTGGAAAAGCACTTTCATTGAGAGGGTTTGCAAGCTTCTAAGAAATAACGAGTTTCCGAATTACCAGGAAATATTTTTTCACCCAATCTTTATGATACTTGGTTTTAATAATCAGTACAATAAACCCACTTGGCTCACCAAATTTTGTTTTTCTAGGTTGAAGAGTTCGTCTACAGTAGCAGTTTTTATATTTAGGTTTCACTCTGTTCTCTTCTATATAGATACATGAATTTGGAACTCTAAATCCAACATGGTTTGTAGTAGCTCGTTGAAACTTTACAAAATAAAGGAGTTCTCAGTATTGTCTCTAGGGTTTGTTTCCTCTTCAAGTAGCCCTAGGCACAGATGTGGAAAAGCACTTTCAATGAAAGAGGTTGCCAAGCTTCCAAGAAACAACGAGTTTCCAAAATACCAGCAAATATTTTTTCACCCAAACTTTATGATACCTGGTGGTCATGATCGGTACACAAATCCCACTTGACTCAACAAATTTTGTTCTTCTAGGTTGAAGCGTTCGTTTAGAGTAGCAGTTTATATTTTTAGGTTTCCCTCTGTTCTCTCCTATATAGATAGCTGAATTTGGAACTCTAAATCCAATATGGTTTGTAGTAGCTCTTTGAAACTTGACAAAATAAAGGAGTTCACAGTATTGTCTCTATGGTTTGTTTCCTCTTCAAGTAGCCCTAGGCACAGACTGTGGAAAGGCACTTTTTTGAAAGGGGTTGCCAAGCTTCGAAGAAATAACGAGTTTCCAAAATACCAGCACATATTTTTTCACCCAATCTTGATGATACTTCGTGGTAATGATCGGTACAGAAATCCCACTTGACTCACCAAATTTTGTTCTTCTAGTTTGAAGCGTTCGTTTACAGTAGCTGTCTATATTTTTAGGGTTCCCTCTGTTCTCTCCTATATAGATACCTGAATTTGGAACTCTAAATCCAACATGGTTTGTACAAGCTATTTGAAACTTGACAAAATAAAGGAGTTCTCAGTTTTGTCTCTATGATTTGTTTCCTCTTCAAGTAGCGCTAAGCAGAGAATGTGGAAAAGCCCTTTCATTGAAAGGGGTTGCCAAGCTTCCCAGAAATTACGAGTTTCTGAAATACCAGCAAATATTTTTTCACCCAATCTTGATGATACTTGGTGGTAATGACAAGTACTCAAATCCCACTTGGCTCACCAAGTTTTGTTCCTCTAGTTTGAAGCGTTCGTTTACAATAGCAGTTTTTATTTTTGGTTTCACTCTGTTTTCTCCTATATAGATAGATGAATTTGGAACTATAAATCCTACATGGTTAGTAGTAGCTCTTTGAAACTTGAAAAATAAAGGAGTTCTCAGTTTTGTCTCTATTTTTTGTTTCCTCTTCAAGTATGCCTAGGCACAGACTGTGGAAAAGGTCTTTCATTGAAAGGAGTTGCCAAGCTTCCAAGAAATTACGATTTTCCGAAATACCAGCAAATACTTTTTCACCCAATCTTGATGATACTTGGTGGTAATGACAAGTACACAAATCCCACTTGGCTCCCAAATTTTCTTCTTCTAGGTTGAATCGTTCGTTTTCAGTAACAGTTTTTATTTTTAGGTTTCACTTTGTTCTCTCCTATATAGATAGATGAATTTGGAACTCTAAATCCAACATGGTTTGTAGTAGATCTTTGAAACTTGACAAAATAATGTCGTTCTCAGTTTTTTCTCTAAGGTTTGTTTCCTCTTCAAGTAGCCCTACGCACAAGACTGTGGAAAAGCACTTTCTTTGAGAGGGGTTGCCAATCTTCTAAGAAATAACGAATTAACGAAATACCAGCAAATATTTTTTCACAAAATCTTGATGATCCTTGGTGGTAATGACAAGTACACAAATCCCACTTGGCTCACCAAATTTGTTCTTCTAGGTTGAAGCGTTCGTTTACAGTAGAAGTTTTTATTTTCAGGTTTCACTCTGTTCTCTCTTATATTCATAGATGAATTTGGAACTCTAAATCCAACATGGTTTGTAGTAGCTCTTTGAAACTTAACAAAATAAAGGAGTTGTCAGTTTTGTCCCTATGATTTGTTTCCTCTTCACGTAGCCCTAAGCAGAGACTGTGGAAAAGCACTTTCATTGAAAGGGGTTGCCAAGCTTCCAAGAAATTAGGAGTTTCCGAAATACCAGCAAATATTTTTTAACCCAATCTTGATGATACTTTGTGGTAATGACAAGTACTCAAATCCCACTTGGCTCACCCAATTATGTTCCTCTAGGTTGAAGCGTTCGTTTACAGTAGCAGTTTTTATTTTTGGTTTCACTCTGTTCTCTCGTATATAGATAGATGAATTTGGAACACTAAATCCAACATGTTTTGTAGTAGCTCTTTGAAACTTGACAAAATAAAGGAGTTCTCAGTTTTGTCTCTATGGTTTCTTTCCTCTTCAAGTAGCCCTATGCACAGTCTGTGGAAAACCACTTTCATTGAGAGGGGTTGCCAAGATTCTAAGAAATAACGAGTTTCCGAAATACCAGCACATATTTTTTCACCCAATCTTGATGATACTTGGTGGTAATGATCAGTACACAAATCCCACTTGGCTCACCAAATTGTGTTCTTCTAGGTTGAAGCGTTCGTCTACAGCAGCAGTTTTTATATGTACGTTTCACTCTGTTCTATCCTATATAGATAGATGAATTTGGAACTCTAAATCCAACATGGTTTGTATTACCTCTTTGAAACATGACAAAATAAAGGAGTTCTCTGTTTTGTCCGTATGGTTTGTTTCCTCTTCAAGTAGCCCTAGGCACAGACTGTGGAAAAGCACTTTCATTGAGATGGGTTGCCAAGCTTCTAAGAAATAACGAGTTTCCGAAATACCAGCAATATTTTTTCACCCAATCTTGATGATACTTGGGGGTAATGATCAGTAAACCAATCCCACTGGGCTCACCAAATTTTGTTCTTCTAGGTTGAAGCGTTCGTCTACAGTAGCTGTTTTTATATTTAGGTTTCACTCTGTTCTCTTCGATATAGATGGATGAATTTGGAACTCTAAATCCAACTTGGTTTGTAGTAGCTCTTTGTAACTTGACAAAATAAAGGAGTTCTCAGTTTTGTCTCTATGGTTTGTTTCCTCTTCAAGTAGCCCTAGGCACAGACTGTGGAAAAGCACTTTCATTGAGAGGGGTTGCCAAGCGTCTAAGAAATAACGAGTTTCCGAAATACCAGCAAATATTTTTTCACCCAATCTTGTTGATACTTGGGGGTAATGATCAGTACACCAGTTTCACTTGGCTCACCAAATTTTGTTCTTCTAGGTTGCATCGTTCATCTACATTAGTAGTTTTTATATTTAGGTTTCACTCTGTTTTCTTCTATATAGATAGATGAATTTGGAAATCTAAATCCAAAATGGTTTGTAGTAGCTCTTTGAAACTTGACAAAATAAACGAGTTCTCAGTTTTGTGTCTATGATTTGATTCCTCTTCAAGTAGCCCTAAGCAGAGACTGTGGAAAAGCACTTTCATTGAAAGGGGTTGCCAAGCTTCCAAGAAATTACGAGTTTCCGAAATACCAGCAAATACTTTGTAACCCAATCTTGATGATACTTTGTGGTAATGACAATTACACAAATCCCACTTGGCTCACCAAATTTTGTTCTTCTAGGTTGAAGCGTTCCTTTACAGAAGCAGTTTTTATTTTTAGGTTTCATTCTGTTCTCTCCTATATAGATAGATGAATTTGGAACTCTAAATCCAACATGGTTTGTATTACCTCTTTGAAACATGACAAAATAAAGGAGTTCTCTGTTTTGTCCGTATGGTTTGTTTCCTCTTCAAGTAGCCCTAGGCACAGACTGTGGAAAAGCACTTTCATTGAGATGGGTTGCCAAGCTTCTAAGAAATAAAGAGTTTCCGAAATACCAGCAATATTTTTTCACCCAATCTTGATGATACTTGGTGGTAATGATCAGTACACCAATCCCACTGGGCTCACCAAATTTTGTTCTTCTAGGTTGAAGCGTTCGTCTACAGTAGCTGTTTTTATATTTAGGTTTCACTCTGTTCTCTTCGATATAGATGGATGAATTTGCAACTCTAAATCCAACTTGGTTTGTAGTAGCTCTTTGTAACTTCACAAAATAAAGGAGTTCTCAGTTTTGTCTCTATGGTTTGTTTCCTCTTCAAGTAGCCCAAGCACAGACTGTGGAAAAGCACTTTCATTGAGAGGGGTTGCCAAGCGTCTAAGAAATAACGAGTTTCCGAAATACCAGCAAATATTTTTTCACCCAATCTTGTTGATACTTGGGGGTAATGATCAGTACACCAGTTTCACTTGGCTCACCAAATTTTGTTCTTCTAGGTTGCATCGTTCATCTACATTAGTAGTTTTTATATTTAGGTTTCACTCTGTTTTCTTCTATATAGATAGATGAATTTGGAAATCTAAATCCAACATGGTTTGTAGTAGCTCTTTGAAACTTGACAAAATAAACGAGTTCTCAGTTTTGTGTCTATGATTTGATTCCTCTTCAAGTAGCCCTAAGCAGAGACTGTGGAGAAGCACTTTCATTGAAAGGGGTTGCCAAGCTTCCAAGAAATTACGAGTTTCCCAAATACCAGCAAATACTTTGTAACCCAATCTTGATGATACTTTGTGGTAATGACAATTACACAAATCCCACTTGGCTCACCAAATTTTGTTCTTCTAGGTTGAAGCGTTCCTTTACAGAAGCAGTTTTTATTTTTAGGTTTCATTCTGTTCTCTCCTATATAGATAGATGAATTTGGAACTCTAAATCCAACATGGTTTGTAGTAGCTCTTTGAAACCTCATAAAATAAAGGAGTTCTCAGTTTTGTCTCTATGGTTTGTTTCCTCTTCAAGTAGCCCTAGGCACAGACTGTGGAAAATCACGTCCATTGAGAGGGTTTCCCAGGCTTCTAAGAAATAACGAGTTTCCGAAATACCAGCAAATATTTTTTCACACAATCTTGATGATACTTGGGGGTAATGATCAGCACACCAATCCCACTTGGCTCACCAAATTTTGTTCTTCCAGGTTGAAGCGTTCGTCTCACAGTAGCAGTTTTTATATTTACGTTTCACTCTGTTCTCTTCTACATAGATAGGTGAATTTGGAACTCTAAATCCAACATGGTTTGTAGTAGCTCTTTGAAACTTAAGAAAATAAAGGAGTTCTCAGTTTTGTATCTATGGTTTGTTTCCTCCTCAAGTAGCCCTAGGCACAGACTTTGGAAAAGCACTTTCATTGAGAGGGGTTGCCAAGCTTCTAAGTAATAACGAGTTTCCAAAATAGCAGCATATATTTTTTCACCCAATCTTGCTGATACTTGGTGGAAATGATCAGTACACAAATCCCACTTGACTCACCCGATTTTGTTCATTTAGGTTGAAGCGTTCTTTTACAGTAGCAGTTTATATTTTTAGGTGTCCCTCTGTTCTCTCCTATATAGATAGATGAATTTGGAACTCTAAATTCAACTTCGATTGTAGTAGCTCTTTGAAACTTGACAACATAAAGGAGTTCTCAGTTTTGTCTCTATGATTTGTTTCCTCTTCAAGTAGCCCTAAGCAGAGACTGTGGAAAAGCACTTTCATTGAAAGGGGTTGCCAAGCTTCCAAGAAATTACGAGTTTCCGAAATACCAGCAAATATTTTTTCACCCAATCTTGATGATACTTTGTGGTAATGACAATTACACAAATCACACTTGGCTCACCAAATTGTGTTCTTCTAGGTTGAATCTTTCGTCTACAATAGCAGTTTTTATTTTTTGGTTTCACTCTGTTCTAGCCTATATAGAGAGATGAATTTGGAACTCTAAATACAACATGGTTCGCAGTAGCTCTCTGAAACTTGACAAAATAAAATACTTCTCAGTTTTGTCTCTATGGTTTGTTTCTTCTTCAAGTTGCCCTAGGCACAGACTGTGCAAAAGCACTTTCATTGAGAGGGGTTGCCAAGCTTCTAAGAAATAACGAGTTTCCGAAATACCAGCAAATATTTTTTCACCCAATCTCGATGATACTTGGTGGTAATGATCATTACACAAATCTTACTTCACTAACCAATTGTGTTCTTCTAGGTTGAAGCGTTCGTTTACAGTAGCAGTTTATATTTTTAGGTGTCCCTCTGTTCTCTCCTATATAGATAGATGAATTTGGAACTCTAAATCCAGCATGGTTTGTAGTAGCGCTTTGAAACTTGACAAAAAAAGTAGTTCTCAGTTTTGTCTCTATGATTTGTTTCCTCTTCAATTAGCCCTAAGCAGAGACTGTGGAAAAGCACTTTCATTGAAAGGAGTTGCCAAGCTTCCAAGAAATTACGAGTTTCCGAAATACCAGCAAATACTTTGTAACCCAATCTTGACGATACGTGTTGGTAATGACAAGTACACAAATCCCACTTGGCTCACCAAATTTTGTTCTTCTAGGTTGAAGCGTTCCTTTACAGAAGCAGTTTTTATTTTTAGGTTTCACTCTGTTCTCTCCTATATAGATAGATGAATTTGGAACTCTAAATCCAACATGGTTTGTAGTAGCTCTTTGAAACTTCATAAAATAAAGGAGTTCTCAGTTTTGTCTCTATGGTTTGTTTCCTCTTCAAGTAGCCCTAGGCACAGACTGTGGAAAATCACGTCCATTGAGAGGGTATCCCAGGCTTCTAAGAAATAACGAGTTTCCGAAATACCAGCAAATATTTTTTCACACAATCTTGATGATACTTGGGGGTAATGATCAGCACACCAATCCCACTTGGCTCACCAAATTTTGTTCTTCTAGGTTGAAGCGTTCGTCTCACAGTAGCAGTTTTTATATTTACGTTTCCCTCTGGTCTCTTCCACATAGATAGATGAATTTGGAACTCTAAATCCAACATGGTTTGTAGTAGCTCTTTGAAACTTGAGAAAATAAAGGAGTTCTCAGTTTTGTCTCTATGGTTTGTTTCCTCCTCAAGTAGCCCTAGGCACAGAATTTGGAAAAGCACTTTCATTGAGAGGGGTTGCCAAGCTTCTAAGTAATAACGAGTTTCCAAAATACCAGCATATATTTTTTCACCCAATCTTGATGATACTTGGTGGTAATGATCAGTACACAAATCCCACATGGCTCACCAAATTTTGTTCTTCTAGGTTGAAGCGTTAGTTTACAGTAGCAGTTTATATTTTTAGGTGTCCCTCTGTTCTCTCCTACATAGATAGATGAATTTGGAACTCTAAATCCAACATGTTTTGTAGTAGCTCTTTGAAACTTGACAACATAAAGGAGTTCTCAGTTTTGTCTCTATGATTTGTTTCCTCTTCAAGTAGCCCTAAGCAGAGACTGTGGAAAAGCACTTTCATTGAATGGGTTTGCCAAGCTTCTAAGAAATAACGAGTTTCCGAAATACCAGCAAATATTTTTTCACCCAATCTTGATGATACTTTGTGGTAATGACAATTACACAAATCACACTTGGCTCACCAAATTTTGTTCTTCTAGGTTGAATCTTTCATCTACAATAGCAGTTTTTATTTTTTGGTTTCACTCTGTTCTAGCCTA
This sequence comes from Callospermophilus lateralis, assembly GCF_048772815.1. Classification (NCBI taxonomy): domain Eukaryota; kingdom Metazoa; phylum Chordata; class Mammalia; order Rodentia; family Sciuridae; genus Callospermophilus; species Callospermophilus lateralis. Next base: position 86,721 of record NW_027514048.1, read on the forward strand.
TATAGAGAGATGAATTTGGAACTCTAAATCCAACATGGTTCGCAGTAGCTCTCTGAAACTTGACAAAATAAAATACTTCTCAGTTTTGTCTCTATGGTTTGTTTCTTCTTCAAGTAGCCCTAGGCACAGACTGTGCAAAAGCACTTTCATTGAGAGGGGTTGCCAAGCTTCTAAGAAATAACGAGTTTCCGAAATACCAGCAAATATTTTTTCACCCAATCTCGATGATACTTGGTGGTAATGATCATTACACAAATCTTACTTCACTAACCAATTGTGTTCTTCTAGGTTGAAGCGTTCGTTTACAGTAGCAGTTTATATTTTTAGGTGTCCCCCTGTTCTCTCCTACATAGATAGATGAATTTGGAACTCTAAATCCAACATGTTTTGTAGTAGCTCTTTGAAACTTGACAACATAAAGGAGTTCTCAGTTTTGTCTCTATGATTTGTTTCCTCTTCAAGTAGCCCTAAGCAGAGACTGTGGAAAAGCACTTTCATTGAATGGGTTTGCCAAGCTTCTAAGAAATAACGAGTTTCCGAAATACAAGCAAATATTTTTTCACCCAATCTTGATGATACTTGGTGGTAATAACAAGTACACAAATCCCACTTGGCTCACCAAATTGTGTTCTTCTAAATTGAAGCGTTCGTCTACAGCAGCAGTTTTTATATGTACGTTTCACTCTGTTCTATCCTATATAGATAGATGAATTTGGAACTCTAAATCCAACATGGTTTGTATTACCTCTTTGAAACATGACAAAATAAAGGAGTTCTCTGTTTTGTCCGTATGGTTTGTTTCCTCTTCAAGTAGCCCTAGGCACAGACTGTGGAAAAGCACTTTCATTGAGAGGGGTTGCCAAGCTTCTAAGAAATAACGAGTTTCCGAAATACCAGCAATATTTTTTCACCCAATCTTGATGATACTTGGGGGTAATGATCAGTACACCAATCCCACTGGGCTCACCAAATTTTGTTCTTCTAGGTTGAAGCGTTCGTCTACAGTAGCTGTTTTTATATTTAGGTTTCACTCTGTTCTCTTCGATATAGATGGATGAATTTGCAACTCTAAATCCAACTTGGTTTGTAGTAGCTCTTTGTAACTTGACAAAATAAAGGAGTTCTCAGTTTTGTCTCTATGGTTTGTTTCCTCTTCAAGTAGCCCTAGGCACAGACTGTGGAAAAGCACTTTCATTGAGAGGGGTTGCCAAGCGTCTAAGAAATAACGAGTTTCCGAAATACCAGCAAATATTTTTTCACCCAATCTTGTTGATACTTGGGGGTAATGATCAGTACACCAGTTTCACTTGGCTCACCAAATTTTGTTCTTCTAGGTTGCATCGTTCATCTACATTAGTAGTTTTTATATTTAGGTTTCACTCTGTTTTCTTCTATATAGATAGATGAATTTGGAAATCTAAATCCAACATGGTTTGTAGTAGCTCTTTGAAACTTGACAAAATAAACGAGTTCTCAGTTTTGTGTCTATGATTTGATTCCTCTTCAAGTAGCCCTAAGCAGAGACTGTGGAAAAGCACTTTCATTGAAAGGGGTTGCCAAGCTTCCAAGAAATTACGAGTTTCCGAAATACCAGCAAATATTTTTTCACCCAATCTTGATGATACTTTGTGGTAATGACAATTACACAAATCACACTTGGCTCACCAAATTTTGTTCTTCTAGGTTGAATCTTTCGTCTACAATAGCAGTTTTTATTTTTTGGTTTCACTCTGTTCTAGCCTATATAGAGAGATGAATTTGGAACTCTAAATCCAACATGGTTCGCAGTAGCTCTCTGAAACTTGACAAAATAAAATACTTCTCAGTTTTGTCTCTATGGTTTGTTTCTTCTTCAAGTAGCCCTAGGCACAGACTGTGCAAAAGCACTTTCATTGAGAGGGGTTGCCAAGCTTCTAAGAAATAACGAGTTTCCGAAATACCAGCAATATTTTTTCACCCAATCTTGATGATACTTGGGGGTAATGATCAGTACACCAATCCCACTGGGCTCACCAAATTTTGTTCTTCTAGGTTGAAGCGTTCGTCTACAGTAGCTGTTTTTATATTTAGGTTTCACTCTGTTCTCTTCGATATAGATGGATGAATTTGCAACTCTAAATCGAACTTGGTTTGTAGTAGCTCTTTGTAACTTGAGAAAATAAAGGAGTTCTCAGTTTTGTCTCTATGGTTTGTTTCCTCTTCAAGTAGCCCTAGGCACAGACTGTGGAAAAGCACTTTCATTGAGAGGGGTTGCCAAGCGTCTAAGAAATAACGAGTTTCCGAAATACCAGCAAATATTTTTTCACCCAATCTTGTTGATACTTGGGGGTAATGATCAGTACACCAGTTTCACTTGGCTCACCAAATTTTGTTCTTCTAGGTTGCATCGTTCATCTACATTAGTAGTTTTTATATTTAGGTTTCACTCTGTTTTCTTCTATATAGATAGATGAATTTGGAAATCTAAATCCAACATGGTTTGTAGTAGCTCTTTGAAACTTGACAAAATAAACGAGTTCTCAGTTTTGTGTCTATGATTTGATTCCTCTTCAAGTAGCCATAAGCAGAGACTGTGGAAAAGCACTTTCATTGAAAGGGGTTGCCAAGCTTCCAAGAAATTACGAGTTTCCGAAATACCAGCAAATATTTTTTCACCCAATCTTGATGATACTTTGTGGTAATGACAATTACACAAATCACACTTGGCTCACCAAATTTTGTTCTTCTAGGTTGAATCTTTCGTCTACAATAGCAGTTTTTATTTTTTGGTTTCACTCTGTTCTAGCCTATATAGAGAGATGAATTTGGAACTCTAAATCCAACATGGTTCGCAGTAGCTCTCTGAAACTTGACAAAATAAAATACTTCTCAGTTTTGTCTCTATGGTTTGTTTCTTCTTCAAGTAGCCCTAGGCACAGACTGTGCAAAAGCACTTTCATTGAGAGGGGTTGCCAAGCTTCTAAGAAATAACGAGTTTCCGAAATACCAGCAAATATTTTTTCACCCAATCTCGATGATACTTGGTGGTAATGATCATTACACAAATCTTACTTCACTAACCAATTGTGTTCTTCTAGGTTGAAGCGTTCGTTTACAGTAGCAGTTTATATTTTTAGGTGTCCCTCTGTTCTCTCATATATAGATAGATGAATTTGGAACTCTAAATCCAGCATGGTTTGTAGTAGCGCTTTGAAACTTGACAAAAAAAGTAGTTCTCAGTTTTGTCTCTATGATTTGTTTCCTCTTCAATTAGCCCTAAGCAGAGACTGTGGAAAAGCACTTTCATTGAAAGGAGTTGCCAAGCTTCCAAGAAATTACGAGTTTCCGAAATACCAGCAAATACTTTGTAACCCAATCTTGACGATACGTGTTGGTAATGACAAGTACACAAATCCCACTTGGCTCACCAAATTTTGTTCTTCTAGGTTGAAGCGTTCCTTTACAGAAGCAGTTTTTATTTTTAGGTTTCACTCTGTTCTCTCCTATATAGATAGATGAATTTGGAACTCTAAATCCAACATGGTTTGTAGTAGCTCTTTGAAACTTGAGAAAATAAAGGAGTTCTCAGTTTTGTCTCTATGGTTTTTTCCTCCTCAAGTAGCGCTAGGCACAGACTTTGGAAAAGCACTTTCATTGAGAGGGGTTGCCAAGCTTCTAAGTAATAACGAGTTTCCAAAATACCAGCATATATTTTTTCACCCAATCTTGATGATACTTGGTGGAAATGATCAGTACACAAATCCCACTTGACTCACCCGATTTTGTTCATTTAGGTTGAAGCGTTCTTTTACAGTAGCAGTTTATATTTTTAGGTGTCCCTCTGTTCTCTCCTATATAGATAGATGAATTTGGAACTCTAAATTCAACTTCGTTTGTAGTAGCTCTTTGAAACTTGACAACATAAAGGAGTTCTCAGTTTTGTCTCTATGATTTGTTTCCTCTTCAAGTAGCCCTAAGCAGAGACTGTGGAAAAGCACTTTCATTGAAAGGGTTTGCCAAGCTTCTAAGAAATAACGAGTTTCCGAAATACCAGCAAATATTTTTTCACCCAATCTTGATGATACTTGGTGGTAACAACAAGTACACAAATCCCTCTTGGCTCACCAAATTGTGTTCTTCTAGGTTGAAGCGTTCGTCTACAGCAGCAGTTTTTATATGTACGTTTCACTCTGTTCTATCCTATATAGATAGATGAATTTGGAACTCTAAATCCAACATGGTTTGTATTACCTCTTTGAAACATGACAAAATAAAGGAGTTCTCTGTTTTGTCCGTATGGTTTGTTTCCTCTTCAAGTAGCCCTAGGCACAAACTGTGGAAAAGCACTTTCATTGAGAGGGGTTGCCAAGCTTCTAAGAAATAACGAGTTTCCGAAATACCAGCAAATATTTTTTCACCCAATCTTGATGATACTTGGGGGTAATGATCAGTACAACAATCCCACTGGGCTCACCAAATTTTGTTCTTCTAGGTTGAAGCGTTCGTCTACAGTAGCTGTTTTTATATTTAGGTTTCACTCTGTTCTCTTCGATATAGATGGATGAATTTGCAACTCTAAATCCAACTTGGTTTGTAGTAGCTCTTTGTAACTTGACAAAATAAAGGAGTTCTCAGTTTTGTCTCTATGGTTTGTTTCCTCTTCAAGTAGCCCTAGGCACAGACTGTGGAAAAGCACTTTCATTGAGAGGGGTTGCCAAGCGTCTAAGAAATAACGAGTTTCCGAAATACCAGCAAATATTTTTTCACCCAATCTTGTTGATACTTGGGGGTAATGATCAGTACACCAGTTTCACTTGGCTCACCAAATTTTGTTCTTCTAGGTTGCATCGTTCATCTACATTAGTAGTTTTTATATTTAGGTTTCACTCTGTTTTCTTCTATATAGATAGATGAATTTGGAAATCTAAATCCAACATGGTTTGTAGTAGCTCTTTGAAACTTGACAAAATAAACGAGTTCTCAGTTTTGTGTCTATGATTTGATTCCTCTTCAAGTAGCCATAAGCAGAGACTGTGGAAAAGCACTTTCATTGAAAGGGGTTGCCAAGCTTCCAAGAAATTACGAGTTTCCGAAATACCAGCAAATATTTTTTCACCCAATCTTGATGATACTTTGTTGTAATGACAATTACACAAATCACACTTGGCTCACCAAATTTTGTTCTTCTAGGTTGAATCTTTCGTCTACAATAGCAGTTTTTATTTTTTGGTTTCACTCTGTTCTAGCCTATATAGAGAGATGAATTTGGAACACTAAATCCAACATGGTTCGCAGTAGCTCTCTGAAACTTGACAAAATAAAATACTTCTCAGTTTTGTCTCTATGGTTTGTTTCTTCTTCAAGTAGCCCTAGGCACAGACTGTGCAAAAGCACTTTCATTGAGAGGGGTTGCCAAGCATCTAAGAAATAACGAGTTTCCGAAATACCAGCAAATATTTTTTCACCCAATCTCGATGATACTTGGTGGTAATGATCATTACACAAATCTTACTTCACTAACCAATTGTGTTCTTCTAGGTTGAAGCGTTCGTTTACAGTAGCAGTTTATATTTTTAGGTGACCCTCTGTTCTCTCATATATAGATAGATGAATTTGGAACTCTAAATCCAGCATGGTTTGTAGTAGCGCTTTGAAACTTGACAAAAAAAGTAGTTCTCAGTTTTGTCTCTATGATTTGTTTCCTCTTCAATTAGCCCTAAGCAGAGACTGTGGAAAAGCACTTTCATTGAAAGGAGTTGCCAAGCTTCCAAGAAATTACGAGTTTCCGAAATACCAGCAAATACTTTGTAACCCAATCTTGACGATACGTGTTGGTAATGACAAGTACACAAATCCCACTTGGCTCACCAAATTTTGTTCTTCTAGGTTGAAGCGTTCCTTTACAGAAGCAGTTTTTATTTTTAGGTTTCACTCTGTTCTCTCCTATATAGATAGATGAATTTGGAACTCTAAATCCAACATGGTTTGTAGTAGCTCTTTGAAACTTCATAAAATAAAGGAGTTCTCAGTTTTGTCTCTATGGTTTGTTTCCTCCTCAAGTAGCCCTAGGCACAGACTTTGGAAAAGCACTTTCATTGAGAGGGGTTGCCAAGCTTCTAAGTAATAACGAGTTTCCAAAATACCAGCATATATTTTTTCACCCAATCTTGATGATACTTGGTGGAAATGATCAGTACACAAATCCCACTTGACTCACCCGATTTTGTTCATTTAGGTTGAAGCGTTCTTTACAGTAGCAGTTTATATTTTTAGGTGTCCCTCTGTTCTCTCCTATATAGATAGATGAATTTGGAACTCTAAATTCAACTTCGTTTGTAGTAGCTCTTTGAAACTTGACAACATAAAGGAGTTCTCAGTTTTGTCTCTATAATTTGTTTCCTCTTCAAGTAGCCCTAAGCAGAGACTGTGGAAAAGCACTTTCATTGAAAGGGTTTGCCAAGCTTCTAAGAAATAACGAGTTTCCGAAATACCAGCAAATATTTTTTCACCCAATCTTGATGATACTTGGTGGTAACAACAAGTACACAAATCCCTCTTGGCTCACCAAATTGTGTTCTTCTAGGTTGAAGCGTTCGTCTACAGCAGCAGTTTTTATATGTACGTTTCACTCTGTTCTATCCTATATAGATAGATGAATTTGGAACTCTAAATCCAACATGGTTTATATTACCTCTTTGAAACATGACAAAATAAAGGAGTTCTCTGTTTTGTCCGTATGGTTTGTTTCCTCTTCAAGTAGCCCTAGGCACAGACTGTGGAAAAGCACTTTCATTGAGATGGGTTGCCAAGCTTCTAAGAAATAACGAGTTTCCGAAATACCAGCAATATTTTTTCACCCAATCTTGATGATACTTGGGGGTAATGATCAGTACACCAATCCCACTGGGCTCACCAAATTTTGTTCTTCTAGGTTGAAGCGTTCGTCTACAGTAGCTGTTTTTATATTTAGGTTTCACTCTGTTCTCTTCGATATAGATGGATGAATTTGCAACTCTAAATCCAACTTGGTTTGTAGTAGCTCTTTGTAACTTGACAAAATAAAGGAGTTCTCAGTTTTGTCTCTATGGTTTGTTTCCTCTTCAAGTAGCCCTAGGCACAGACTGTGGAAAAGCACTTTCATTGAGAGGGGTTGCCAAGCGTCTAAGAAATAACGAGTTTCCGAAATACCAGCAAATATTTTTTCACCCAATCTTGTTGATACTTGGGGGTAATGATCAGTACACCAGTTTCACTTGGCTCACCAAATTTTGTTCTTCTAGGTTGCATCGTTCATCTACATTAGTAGTTTTTATATTTAGGTTTCACTCTGTTTTCTTCTATATAGATAGATGAATTTGGAAATCTAAATCCAACATGGTTTGTAGTAGCTCTTTGAAACTTGACAAAATAAACGAGTTCTCAGTTTTGTGTCTATGATTTGATTCCTCTTCAAGTAGCCCTAAGCAGAGACTGTGGAAAAGCACTTTCATTGAAAGGGGTTGCCAAGCATCCAAGAAATTATAAGATTCCGAAATACCAGCAAATATTTTTTCATCCAATCTTGATGATACTTTGTGGTAATGACAATTACACAAATCACACTTGGCTCACCAAATTTTGTTCTTCTAGGTTGAATCTTTCGTCTACAATAGCAGTTTTTATTTTTTGGTTTCACTCTGTTCTAGCCTATATAGAGAGATGAATTTGGAACTCTAAATCCAACATGGTTCGCAGTAGCTCTCTGAAACTTGACAAAATAAAATACTTCTCAGTTTTGTCTCTATGGTTTGTTTCTTCTTCAAGTAGCCCTAGGCACAGACTGTGCAAAAGCACTTTCATTGAGAGGGGTTGCCAAGCTTCTAAGAAATAACGAGTTTCCGAAATACCAGCAAATATTTTTTCACCCAATCTCGATGATACTTGGTGGTAATGATCATTACACAAATCTTACTTCACTAACCAATTGTGTTCTTCTAGGTTGAAGCGTTCGTTTACAGTAGCAGTTTATATTTTTAGGTGTCCCTCTGTTCTCTCATATATAGATAGATGAATTTGGAACTCTAAATCCAGCATGGTTTGTAGTAGCGCTTTGAAACTTGACAAAAAAAGTAGTTCTCAGTTTTGTCTCTATGATTTGTTTCCTCTTCAATTAGCCCTAAGCAGAGACTGTGGAAAAGCACTTTCATTGAAAGGAGTTGCCAAGCTTCCAAGAAATTACGAGTTTCCGAAATACCAGCAAATACTTTGTAACCCAATCTTGACGATACGTGTTGGTAATGACAAGTACACAAATCCCACTGGGCTCACCAAATTTTGTTCTTCTAGGTTGAAGCGTTCCTTTACAGAAGCAGTTTTTATTTTTAGGTTTCACTCTGTTCTCTCCTATATAGATAGATGAATTTGGAACTCTAAATCCAACATGGTTTGTAGTAGCTCTTTGAAACTTCATAAAATAAAGGAGTTCTCAGTTTTGTCTCTATGGTTTGTTTCCTCTTCAAGTAGCCCTAGGCACAGACTGTGGAAAATCACGTCCATTGAGAGGGTATCCCAGGCTTCTAAGAAATAACGAGTTTCCGAAATACCAGCAAATATTTTTTCACACAATCTTGATGATACTTGGGGGTAATGATCAGCACACCAATCCCACTTGGCTCACCAAATTTTGTTCTTCCAGGTTGAAGCGTTCGTCTCACAGTAGCAGTTTTTATATTTACGTTTCACTCTGTTCTCTTCTACATAGATAGATGAATTTGGAACTCTAAATCCAACATGGTTTGTAGTAGCTCTTTGAAACTTGAGAAAATAAAGGAGTTCTCAGTTTTGTCTCTATGGTTTGTTTCCTCCTCAAGTAGCCCTAGGCACAGACTTTGGAAAAGCACTTTCATTGAGAGGGGTTGCCAAGCTTCTAAGTAATAACGAGTTTCCAAAATACCAGCATATATTTTTTCACCCAATCTTGATGATACTTGGTGGTAATGATCAGTACACAAATCCCACATGGCTCACCAAATTTTGTTCTTCTAGGTTGAAGCGTTAGTTTACAGTAGCAGTTTATATTTTTAGGTGTCCCTCTGTTCTCTCCTACATAGATAGATGAATTTGGAACTCTAAATCCAACATGTTTTGTAGTAGCTCTTTGAAACTTGACAACATAAAGGAGTTCTCAGTTTTGTCTCTATGATTTGTTTCCTCTTCAAGTAGCCCTAAGCAGAGACTGTGGAAAAGCACTTTCATTGAATGGGTTTGCCAAGCTTCTAAGAAATAACGAGTTTCCGAAATACCAGCAAATATTTTTTCACCCAATCTTGATGATACTTGGTGGTAATAACAAGTACACAAATCCCACTTGGCTCACCAAATTGTGTTCTTCTAAGTTGAAGCGTTCGTCTACAGCAGCAGTTTATATATGTACGTTTCACTCTGTTCTATCCTATATAGATAGATGAATTTGGAACTCTAAATCCAACATGGTTTGTATTACCTCTTTGAAACATGACAAAATAAAGGAGTTCTCTGTTTTGTCCGTATGGTTTGTTTCCTCTTCAAGTAGCCCTAGGCACAGACTGTGGAAAAGCACTTTCATTGAGATGGGTTGCCAAGCTTCTAAGAAATAACGAGTTTCCGAAATACCAGCAATATATTTTCACCCAATCTTGATGATACTTGGGGGTAATGATCAGTACACCAATCCCACTGGGCTCACCAAATTTTGTTCTTCTAGGTTGAAGCGTTCGTCTACAGTAGCTGTTTTTATATTTAGGTTTCACTCTGTTCTCTTCGATATAGATGGATGAATTTGCAACTCTAAATCCAACTTGGTTTGTAGTAGCTCTTTGTAACTTGACAAAATAAAGGAGTTCTCAGTTTTGTCTCTATGGTTTGTTTCCTCTTCAAGTAGCCCTAGGCACAGACTGTGGAAAAGCACTTTCATTGAGAGGGGTTGCCAAGCGTCTAAGAAATAACGAGTTTCCGAAATACCAGCAAATATTTTTTCACCCAATCTTGTTGATACTTGGGGGTAATGATCAGTACACCAGTTTCACTTGGCTCACCAAATTTTGTTCTTCTAGGTTGCATCGTTCATCTACATTAGTAGTTTTATATTTAGGTTTAACTCTGTTTTCTTCTATATAGATAGATGAATTTGGAAATCTAAATCCAACATGGTTTGTAGTAGCTCTTTGAAACTTGACAAAATAAACGAGTTCTCAGTTTTGTGTCTATGATTTGATTCCTCTTCAAGTAGCCCTAAGCAGAGACTGTGGAAAAGCACTTTCATTGAAAGGGGTTGCCAAGCTTCCAAGAAATTACGAGTTTCCGAAATACCAGCAAATATTTTTTCACCCAATCTTGATGATACTTTGTGGTAATGACAATTACACAAATCACACTTGGCTCACCAAATTTTGTTCTTCTAGGTTGAATCTTTCGTCTACAATAGCAGTTTTTATTTTTTGGTTTCACTCTGTTCTAGCCTATATAGAGAGATGAATTTGGAACACTAAATCCAACATGGTTCGCAGTAGCTCTCTGAAACTTGACAAAATAAAATACTTCTCAGTTTTGTCTCTATGGTTTGTTTCTTCTTCAAGTAGCCCTAGGCACAGACTGTGCAAAAGCACTTTCATTGAGAGGGGTTGCCAAGCATCTAAGAAATAACGAGTTTCCGAAATACCAGCAAATATTTTTACACCCAATCTCGATGATACTTGGTGGTAATGATCATTACACAAATCTTACTTCACTAACCAATTGTGTTCTTCTAGGTTGAAGCGTTCGTTTACAGTAGCAGTTTATATTTTTAGGTGACCCTCTGTTCTCTCATATATAGATAGATGAATTTGGAACTCTAAATCCAGCATGGTTTGTAGTAGCGCTTTGAAACTTGACAAAAAAAGTAGTTCTCAGTTTTGTCTCTATGATTTGTTTCCTCTTCAATTAGCCCTAAGCAGAGACTGTGGAAAAGCACTTTCATTGAAAGGAGTTGCCAAGCTTCCAAGAAATTACGAGTTTCCGAAATACCAGCAAATACTTTGTAACCCAATCTTGACGATACGTGTTGGTAATGACAAGTACACAAATCCCACTTGGCTCACCAAATTTTGTTCTTCTAGGTTGAAGCGTTCCTTTACAGAAGCAGTTTTTATTTTTAGGTTTCACTCTGTTCTCTCCTATATAGATAGATGAATTTGGAACTCTAAATCCAACATGGTTTGTAGTAGCTCTTTGAAACTTCATAAAATAAAGGAGTTCTCAGTTTTGTCTCTATGGTTTGTTTCCTCCTCAAGTAGCCCTAGGCACAGACTTTGGAAAAGCACTTTCATTGAGAGGGGTTGCCAAGCTTCTAAGTAATAACGAGTTTCCAAAATACCAGCATATATTTTTTCACCCAATCTTGATGATACTTGGTGGAAATGATCAGTACACAAATCCCACTTGACTCACCCGATTTTGTTCATTTAGGTTGAAGCGTTCTTTACAGTAGCAGCTTATATTTTTAGGTGTCCCTCTGTTCTCTCCTATATAGATAGATGAATTTGGAACTCTAAATTCAACTTCGTTTGTAGTAGCTCTTTGAAACTTGACAACATAAAGGAGTTCTCAGTTTTGTCTCTATAATTTGTTTCCTCTTCAAGTAGCCCTAAGCAGAGACTGTGGAAAAGCACTTTCATTGAAAGGGTTTGCCAAGCTTCTAAGAAATAACGAGTTTCCGAAATACCAGCAAATATTTTTTCACCCAATCTTGATGATACTTGGTGGTAACAACAAGTACACAAATCCCTCTTGGCTCACCAAATTGTGTTCTTCTAGGTTGAAGCGTTCGTCTACAGCAGCAGTTTTTATATGTACGTTTCACTCTGTTCTATCCTATATAGATAGATGAATTTGGAACTCTAAATCCAACATGGTTTATATTACCTCTTTGAAACATGACAAAATAAAGGAGTTCTCTGTTTTGTCCGTATGGTTTGTTTCCTCTTCAAGTAGCCCTAGGCACAGACTGTGGAAAAGCACTTTCATTGAGATGGGTTGCCAAGCTTCTAAGAAATAACGAGTTTCCGAAATACCAGCAATATTTTTTCACCCAATCTTGATGATACTTGGGGGTAATGATCAGTACACCAATCCCACTGGGCTCACCAAATTTTGTTCTTCTAGGTTGAAGCGTTCGTCTACAGTAGCTGTTTTTATATTTAGGTTTCACTCTGTTCTCTTCGATATAGATGGATGAATTTGCAACTCTAAATCCAACTTGGTTTGTAGTAGCTCTTTGTAACTTGACAAAATAAAGGAGTTCTCAGTTTTGTCTCTATGGTTTGTTTCCTCTTCAAGTAGCCCTAGGCACAGACTGTGGAAAAGCACTTTCATTGAGAGGGGTTGCCAAGCGTCTAAGAAATAACGAGTTTCCGAAATACCAGCAAATATTTTTTCACCCAATCTTGTTGATACTTGGGGGTAATGATCAGTACACCAGTTTCACTTGGCTCACCAAATTTTGTTCTTCTAGGTTGCATCGTTCATCTACATTAGTAGTTTTATATTTAGGTTTCACTCTGTTTTCTTCTATATAGATAGATGAATTTGGAAATCTAAATCCAACATGGTTTGTAGTAGCTCTTTGAAACTTGACAAAATAAACGAGTTCTCAGTTTTGTGTCTATGATTTGATTCCTCTTCAAGTAGCCCTAAACAGAGACTGTGGAAAAGCACTTTCATTGAAAGGGGTTGCCAAGCATCCAAGAAATTATAAGATTCCGAAATACCAGCAAATATTTTTTCATCCAATCTTGATGATACTTTGTGGTAATGACAATTACACAAATCACACTTGGCTCACCAAATTTTGTTCTTCTAGGTTGAATCTTTCGTCTACAATAGCAGTTTTTATTTTTTGGTTTCACTCTGTTCTAGCCTATATAGAGAGATGAATTTGGAACTCTAAATCCAACATGGTTCGCAGTAGCTCTCTGAAACTTGACAAAATAAAATACTTCTCAGTTTTGTCTCTATGGTTTGTTTCTTCTTCAAGTAGCCCTAGGCACAGACTGTGCAAAAGCACTTTCATTGAGAGGGGTTGCCAAGCTTCTAAGAAATAACGAGTTTCCGAAATACCAGCAAATATTTTTTCACCCAATCTCGATGATACTTGGTGGTAATGATCATTACACAAATCTTACTTCACTAACCAATTTTGTTCTTCTAGGTTGAAGCGTTCGTTTACAGTAGCAGTTTATATTTTTAGGTGTCCCTCTGTTCTCTCATATATAGATAGATGAATTTGGAACTCTAAATCCAGCATGGTTTGTAGTAGCGCTTTGAAACTTGACAAAAAAAGTAGTTCTCAGTTTTGTCTCTATGATTTGTTTCCTCTTCAATTAGCCCTAAGCAGAGACTGTGGAAAAGCACTTTCATTGAAAGGAGTTGCCAAGCTTCCAAGAAATTACGAGTTTCCGAAATACCAGCAAATACTTTGTAACCCAATCTTGACGATACGTGTTGGTAATGACAAGTACACAAATCCCACTGGGCTCACCAAATTTTGTTCTTCTAGGTTGAAGCGTTCCTTTACAGAAGCAGTTTTTATTTTTAGGTTTCACTCTGTTCTCTCCTATATAGATAGATGAATTTGGAACTCTAAATCCAACATGGTTTGTAGTAGCTCTTTGAAACTTCATAAAATAAAGGAGTTCTCAGTTTTGTCTCTATGGTTTGTTTCCTCTTCAAGTAGCCCTAGGCACAGACTGTGGAAAATCACGTCCATTGAGAGGGTATCCCAGGCTTCTAAGAAATAACGAGTTTCCGAAATACCAGCAAATATTTTTTCACACAATCTTGATGATACTTGGGGGTAATGATCAGCACACCAATCCCACTTGGCTCACCAAATTTTGTTCTTCCAGGTTGAAGCGTTCGTCTCACAGTAGCAGTTTTTATATTTACGTTTCACTCTGTTCTCTTCTACATAGATAGATGAATTTGGAACTCTAAATCCAACATGGTTTGTAGTAGCTCTTTGAAACTTGAGAAAATAAAGGAGTTCTCAGTTTTGTCTCTATGGTTTGTTTCCTCCTCAAGTAGCCCTAGGCACAGACTTTGGAAAAGCACTTTCATTGAGAGGGGTTGCCAAGCTTCTAAGTAATAACGAGTTTCCAAAATACCAGCATATATTTTTTCACCCAATCTTGATGATACTTGGTGGTAATGATCAGTACACAAATCCCACATGGCTCACCAAATTTTGTTCTTCTAGGTTGAAGCGTTAGTTTACAGTAGCAGTTTATATTTTTAGGTGTCCCTCTGTTCTCTCCTACATAGATAGATGAATTTGGAACTCTAAATCCAACATGTTTTGTAGTAGCTCTTTGAAACTTGACAACATAAAGGAGTTCTCAGTTTTGTCTCTATGATTTGTTTCCTCTTCAAGTAGCCCTAAGCAGAGACTGTGGAAAAGCACTTTCATTGAATGGGTTTGCCAAGCTTCTAAGAAATAACGAGTTTCCGAAATACCAGCAAATATTTTTTCACCCAATCTTGATGATACTTGGTGGTAATAACAAGTACACAAATCCCACTTGGCTCACCAAATTGTGTTCTTCTAAGTTGAAGCGTTCGTCTACAGCAGCAGTTTTTATATGTACGTTTCACTCTGTTCTATCCTATATAGATAGATGAATTTGGAACTCTAAATCCAACATGGTTTGTATTACCTCTTTGAAACATGACAAAATAAAGGAGTTCTCTGTTTTGTCCGTATGGTTTGTTTCCTCTTCAAGTAGCCTAGGCACAGACTGTGGAAAAGCACTTTCATTGAGATGGGTTGCCAAGCTTCTAAGAAATAACGAGTTTCCGAAATACCAGCAATATTTTTTCACCCAATCTTGATGATACTTGGGGGTAATGATCAGTACACCAATCCCACTGGGCTCACCAAATTTTGTTCTTCTAGGTTGAAGTGTTCGTCTACAGTAGCTGTTTTTATATTTAGGTTTCACTCTGTTCTCTTCGATATAGATGGATGAATTTGCAACTCTAAATCCAACTTGGTTTGTAGTAGCTCTTTGTAACTTGACAAAATAAAGGAGTTCTCAGTTTTGTCTCTATGGTTTGTTTCCTCTTCAAGTAGCCCTAGGCACAGACTGTGGAAAAGCACTTTCATTGAGAGGGGTTGCCAAGCGTCTAAGAAATAACGAGTTTCCGAAATACCAGCAAATATTTTTTCACCCAATCTTGTTGATACTTGGGGGTAATGATCAGTACACCAGTTTCACTTGGCTCACCAAATTTTGTTCTTCTAGGTTGCATCGTTCATCTACATTAGTAGTTTTATATTTAGGTTTCACTCTGTTTTCTTCTATATAGATAGATGAATTTGGAAATCTAAATCCAACATGGTTTGTAGTAGCTCTTTGAAACTTGACAAAATAAACGAGTTCTCAGTTTTGTGTCTATGATTTGATTCCTCTTCAAGTAGCCCTAAGCAGAGACTGTGGAAAAGCACTTTCATTGAAAGGGGTTGCCAAGCTTCCAAGAAATTACGAGTTTCCGAAATACCAGCAAATATTTTTTCACCCAATCTTGATGATACTTTGTGGTAATGACAATTACACAAATCACACTTGGCTCACCAAATTTTGTTCTTCTAGGTTGAATCTTTCGTCTACAATAGCAGTTTTTATTTTTTGGTTTCACTCTGTTCTAGCCTATATAGAGAGATGAATTTGGAACTCTAAATCCAACATGGTTCGCAGTAGCTCTCTGAAACTTGACAAAATAAAATACTTCTCAGTTTTGTCTCTATGGTTTGTTTCTTCTTCAAGTAGCCCTAGGCACAGACTGTGCAAAAGCACTTTCATTGAGAGGGGTTGCCAAGCTTCTAAGAAATAACGAGTTTCCGAAATACCAGCAAATATTTTTTCACCCAATCTCGATGATACTTGGTGGTAATGATCATTACACAAATCTTACTTCACTAACCAATTGTGTTCTTCTAGGTTGAAGCGTTCGTTTACAGTAGCAGTTTATATTTTTAGGTGTCCCTCTGTTCTCTCATATATAGATAGATGAATTTGGAACTCTAAATCCAGCATGGTTTGTAGTAGCGCTTTGAACTTGACAAAAAAAGTAGTTCTCAGTTTTGTCTCTATGATTTGTTTCCTCTTCAATTAGCCCTAAGCAGAGACTGTGGAAAAGCACTTTCATTGAAAGGAGTTGCCAAGCTTCCAAGAAATTACGAGTTTCCGAAATACCAGCAAATACTTTGTAACCCAATCTTGACGATACGTGTTGGTAATGACAAGTACACAAATCCCACTTGGCTCACCACATTTTGTTCTTCTAGGTTGAAGCGTTCCTTTACAGAAGCAGTTTTAATTTTTAGGTTTCACTCTGTTCTCTCCTATATAGATAGATGAATTTGGAACTCTAAATCCAACATGGTTTGTAGTAGCTCTTTGAAACTTCATAAAATAAAGGAGTTCTCAGTTTTGTCTCTATGGTTGTTTCCTCTTCAAG